>NC_052348.1:17167390-17419890 GCF_016432855.1 Salvelinus namaycush | reverse complement strand
GCCACAACTTTGGGAGTATGCTTGGGGTCATTGTCCATTTGGAATACCCATTTGCAACCAAGCTTTAACTTCCTGACTGATGTCTTGAGATGTTGCTTCAATATATCCACATAATTTTCCTCCCTCATGATGCCATCTATTTTGTGAAGTGCCCCAGTCCCTCCTGCAGCAAAGCACCCCCACAACATGATGCTGCCACCCCCGTGCTTCACGGTTGGGATGGTGTTCTTCGGCTTGCAAGCCTCTCCCTTTTTCCTCTAAACATAACGATAGTCATTATGGCCAAACAGTTCTATTTTCATCAGAGGACGTTTCTCCAAAAAGTACGATCTTTGTCCCCATGTGCAGTTGCAAACCGTAGTCTGGCTTTTTTATGGCGGTTTTGGAGCAGTGGCTTCTTTCTTGCTGAGCGGCCTTTCAGGTTATGTCGATATAGGACTCGTTTTATTGTAGATATAGATACTTCTGTACCTGTTTCCTCCAGCATCTTCACAAGGTCCTTTGCTGTTGTTCTGGGATTGATTTGCACTTTTCGCACCAAAGTACGTTAATCTCTAGGAGACAGAACGCATCTCCTTCCTGAACGGTATGATGGCTGCTTGGTCCTATGGTGTTTAAACTTGCGTACTATTGTTGGTACAGATGAACGCGGTACCTTCAGGTGTTTGGAAATTGCTCCCAAGGATGAACCAGACTTGTGGAGTTCTACAATTGTTTTTCTGAGGTCTTGGCTGATTTCTTTTGATTTTCCCATGATGTCAAGCAAAGAGGCACTGAGTTTGAAGGTAGGCCTTGAAATACATCCACAGGTACACCTCCAATTGACTCAAATGATGTCAATTAGCCTATCAGAAGCTTCTAAAGCCATGACATAATTTTCTGGAATTTTCCAAGCTGTTTAAAGGCACAGTCAACTTAGTGTATGTAAACTTCTAACCCACTGGAATTGTGATACAGTGAATTATAATTGAAATAATCTGTCTGTAAACAATTGTTGGAAAAATGACTTGTGTCATGCACAAAGTAGATGTCCTAACCCGACTTGCCAAAACTATAGTTTGTTAACAAGAAATTTGTGGAGTGTTTGAAAAACGGGTTTTAATGGCTCCAACCTAAGTGTATGTAAACTTCCGACTTCAACTGTATGTGTATATATATATATATTTATATGTATTTATATGTATGTATGTATGTTTGTTTGTTTGTTTGTTTAGGGATAGCATGTGTTTTATGTTGGGAAAGATTGGGTGAAGTCAAAATGTGTAGGATGGGTTGATGGATGACTGTCAGATCAAGCGTATAGCCTTTTGAAATATCATGCCATACGTTTACCCATCATTCTTATACACACCGGAATAGATTGATAGTTTTTTCAGACAAAGCCGTATATCCTTTAGAAATGCTGTTTTGACTCTACAAGTCAATCAGGTCCAGGGTCAGTGCTGGGTGCTCTGATTGTGAGTAGTAGATTTAGCATGGCTAAGCAGTACCATGTGTTCAGTGCTGTTGGAGCGTGTAAGCGGCTGGGGGGGTGGCTGGGTTGGAGGGGCGTGGTGGGGGGTGCAGGCCTCTGTGAGTCAGCCTAAGGGTGGGGGGTGGTAGGGAATGGGGTGCTGTGGCCAGACCACTGCTGACGTGATTAACCCTGCCTTTCGGTTCTACTGCAGACGCCTCTATGAGATCTCTCTCTCGTCCTCTCTCTCGTTCTCTCTCTCCTTCCCTTTCTTGTCCTTCTCTTTCAAATCTCTCTCTTTCAATTCAAGGGTCTTTATTGGCATGGGAAACATGTTCTTTCTCTCTCTCGTCCTCCTTCCGTGTCTTGTCATCCTTCCCTCTTTCTCTTGCCCTATCTTTTTCTCTCTCCATCACCCCTCCTCCATCGCTCATCCCTCCTTCTCTCCTCCTTCCCCCGGCTCTGGCTCTGTAATGAACTCCTCTTATTCACCGGCTAATGACTGCCTTTGATCTCACTGCTAAGACCTCTGCTCTAACTCTACCCTGTGGGGCTTTCTCTTTCACTCTCCCCCTTCTTTCCAACCCCCTCTGCCTTTAGGCAGGAAATAGGGGCAGTCCTCACTGACCAAGGCTAAACAAAGTTTTGAGGTGTGGGGGAAAGGCTGGAAGGGGAGTACATTGAGACCTCCCTTGCGGGAAGGTGTTTTATTTTTACTGTGCCATTAAAGCCCCCATGCAGGCTTTTTTAAATATTATTTTTTAGCATCACATATGTCTAATAAATCACTGTTTATTTCATGAAAATAACTCCATGCCACTTGAGCAAAATATATTTGTAATCATTTATTTCCCTGAGCCTCCTTTTGCCATTGAAATGCTCAGTCTGATCGTGTGGGCGTGTTGATATAAATTAAAATATATTTACATACACAACCCTCATTTGCGGATAAGATCGTTTAGAGACTCTAGAGCCTACCACAGTTACCCCTTCAAAGTAGGAGGATACATATGCAAATAAAATATTACTGGTCATTGGTCAGAATAATCAGATCAGATTGTGATGTCATGCCGTGGGCCAGAAACTCCATGCCACCTGAACAGGCTGAAATTCCAGGGGGTATTTTCTCTCCAAAATCTCTTACACTAAAAGGGCATTTTCACAATTTCAGAGTCTTATTTCGACCTAATGGTGTGGAAATATAATTAAAAACAGAAAAATTGTGACTGCACCACCCCTTTCATCTCACCAACTCCTTTTTCTGTGTGTGTGTGTGTGTGCGTGTGTGTGTGTGTGTGTGTGTGCGTGTGTGTGTGTGTGTGTGTGTGTGTGTGTGTGTGTGTGTGTGTGTGTGTGTGTGTGTGTGTGTGTGTGTGTGTGTGTGTGTGGGCTACACAAATCACCAAGCGGCCGTACCCTTGTCATTTGAGAGAGGGCCGGGACTTGATTTAGCGCTGTAAAACTCTGTAAATGCTATCTGCTAACTGAACTGAGGACAGGTAATGTAGTGCCTTGTTTAATGTGTTCTGCCTCTCTCATGGTGTCCTCCTCTCTCTCTCCCTCTCCATTCCAGTCCAATAAGGTTCCGGTGGTGCAACCGTCGCATGCGGTCCATCCGCTCACCCCCCTCATCACGTACAGCGACGAACATTTCGCCCCCGGACCCCACTCCGGACACCACCCCCAGGACGTCAACCCCAAACAAGGTAGGCAATGCCCCCCTCCCCTCAAATCACTAAAGCAGTGGACATCATTAACCATGGTAACACAAAGGAGACACATATTTTGTACACACATTTGTTTACATACCTGTTAGTGAGCATTTCTCTTTTGCCAAGATAATCCATCCACCTGACAGGTGTGGAATATCAAGAAGCTAATTAAACTGCATGATCATTACACACCTTGTGCTGGGGTCATTCAAAGGCCACTCTAAAATGTGCAGTTTTGTCACACGACACGATGCCACAGATGTCTCATGTTTTGAGGGAGCGTGCAATTTGCATGCTGACTGCAGGAATATCCACCAGAGCTGTTGCCAGAGAATTCAATGTCCATTTCTCTACCATAAGACACCTCCAACATCGTTTTAGAGAATTTGGTAGTATGTCCAACCGGCCTCACAACCGCAGACCCCATGTAACCACGCCAGCCCAGGACCTCCACATCCGGCTTCTTCACCTGAGGGATCATCTGAAGCCAGCCACCCGGACGGCTGATAGAACTGTGGGTTTGCACAACGAAGAACTGTCAGAAACGGTCTCAGAGAAGCTCATGCAGTTCTGCATCGTAACCGACCTCAGTGGGCAAATGCTCACCTTCAATGGCCACTGGCACGCTGGAGAAGTGTGCTCTTCACAGATGAATCCCGGTTGAATCTACGTACAATTAACACAGTTGCATTTTATCGATGGTATTTTGAATGCAGAGATACCGTGATGAGAACCTGAGGCCCATTGTCTGCCAACATTACCTCACGTTTCAGCATGATAATGCTCGGCCCCATGTCACAAGGATCTGTACACAATTTCTGGAAGCTGAAAATGTCCCAGTTCTTCCATGGCCTGCATACTCACCAGACATGTCACCCATTGAACATGTTTGGGATGCTCTGGATCGACATGGACGCCAACGTGTTCCAGTTCCCACTAATATCCAGCAACTTCGCACAGCCATTGAAGAGGAGTGGGACAACATTCCACAGGCCACAATCAACAGCATGAGGCAAATGGTGGTCACACTAGTACTGACTAGTTTTCTGATCCACGCCCCTACCTTTTTTTTTTAAAGGTATCTGTGACCAACAAATGCATTTCTGTATTCCCAGTCATGTGAAATCCATAGAATTTATTTCAATTGACAGATTTTCCTAATATGAACTGTAACTCAGTAAAATCGTTGAAATTGTTGCACGTTTTTTAATATTTTTGTTCAGTGTCGTAAAGATTTTCACATCACACCGTATTCATCACTACCCATCTCCACAAAGACGCATGAAGCCAAAGCTATTCCTCAGAGGGAAATGTAACCTATCAGTTCACCCAGCCACCTACACAAGGTGGTTAGGTGACGTTCTGTCTCAGAGAAAGAAAACTAGAACACATTCCTCCACACAGCGTATCGCATCTTCCCACCTACCTGAATGAAGCAGAGAGCTCCTCAGACAGGCAAGGCTGTCGGGGATTTACCACACTGCACTGCTGAAAAGCCTTTTCTTTCTTTTCTATCTCTCTACTCTTTTTTTACCCCTCCATTTGTCACCCTATATAATACTATTTCCCTGTCTGTCTGGGTAAAAACGTCACTGTTAAACCCCCTGACAGACTGTCTGTCTGGGTAAAAACGTCACAGTAAACCCCTGACAGACTGTCTGTCTGGGTAAAAACGTCACATTATAACCCCTGACAGACTGTCTGTCTGGGTAAAAACGTCACATTATAACCCCTGACAGACTGTCTGTCTGGGTAAAAACGTCACAGTATAACCCCTGACAGGCTGTCTGTCTGGGTAAAAACGTCACAGTTAAACCCCTGACAGACTGTCTGTCTGGGTAAAAACGTCACATTATAACCCCTGACAGACTGTCTGTCTGGGTAAAAACGTCACATTATAACCCCTGACAGACTGTCTGTCTGGGTAAAAACGTCACAGTATAACCCCTGACAGACTGTCTGTCTGGGTAAAAACGTCACAGTTAAACCCCTGACAGACTGTCTGTCTGGGTAAAAACGTCACAGTAAAGCCCCTGACAGGCGCTAGAGCATAAAGGCAGTTGGAAAGCCCAGGCACAGTCAGGGTGAGACTTTGGCAGAGGTTCATAGGTCTTGTACTGGTCTGGCCCCGGCCCTCCATACGCGCTCCCCTCCCCTCCCCTCTTCCTTCCGGCTGCCACGCACCGCCCCCTACTTAAAAGCAGGAGGCAGACCAGACAGGATGCGATGTGTGATGACGGGGCAGTTGAGTAAATAATCCAATATGGCCGCCATACACCAGATCCATCCAGACATCGTAGTGATCTTGCTGGACAACACAGCAGGACAACTGAATAGGGGATTTAGTGAAAGGCTGCATTTGTTCCAGAAAGTCATTCACTTCCCTTGTAGCTACAGGATTTCTTTACAGTAATGCTTTCCATAGGGCTCCGTTTTTTTTAACGTTTTGGTCCTCATTTACAGTCCTCATACATTTTGGTCTGAGTAGTCCCCAGGGATTGAGTATGAGAGTTGATGATAAACATAGCACAGAGTGGAGTTATATGAAGAAACCGCTGGAGGAGATCCGAGTCTGAATCGATCCACACACTCCCATAGCCTGGACTGTTCCATGTAGAAGAGATCTGCTCGATGAATTAGCTGTAAATGAAGTCCCATGGCATTTCCAGGTCTAGATACTGTAAAAGAGCTAAAGATATGTAGGAAGCAGAGAGGGTAGTCTCTATCCATCTCTCTTTCTCTCTTTCTATCACACTTTTGCCTTCTCGTTCTCTTGCTCACTCGCTCTCTCGCTCTCATTTTCATCAGCCAATCGGCTCGCTGCACTCCATAGCGGGATCAGGACTTTGATCTTCTCGTTAATTATTTAAGAAATCATGGATGTTCTTATTATGGGTCCTAATAAGCTCTAATATGTGCCGGGTGGTAACGTCGGATCGAAGGTCAAACTCCGGAGCCCTTTGAACAGACTTCAGACTTCACATTGAAATTTACAATGAAAAAATGTAACAGTTAAAATATGATATTTTAAAACGAGATCATATTTTGAAATACAAGTTATGTCTACACGTGGATAAGGTTATGAAAATGTTTCAGAAGCAAGGCTAGCAGGGCAAAACGGTGGGAAGGATGTTGATGTGAACGTGAGCGAGTAATTACGCACCTTTTTAGTGCCTTGAGTGACAGTGTTAACACTGAGCTCCCCTCACTCCATCTCTATCTCTCCCCCACTCTCTCCCTTCCCTCCTGACTTTCCTATCCTTCACTACCTTCTCACTTTCCCTCCGCCCCTTGCTCCTTACCCTTCCTTACATCCTCCACTCCTCTCTCTCACGCTCCCCCTCCTTTCGCTCCCTCCCCTTCCTTCCCTCCCTCCCTAGTGCCCTACAGAGCACCCTGAGACTGGGGTGGTGAATAAGTGGGCTGGGGGTGCTGGAATCCAGCGTTGCTACAGTGGCTTTGGAGATAAGCCTCCTCTCTCTGCCGCTCCGAGGGAGTTAGACCCCTTCAGACTGCAGCCTGAGAAGAAAGAGGGGGGTGGAGAGAAGGATCCATCTGGGATTAGGAGATGGTGTTAATCTGGAGGCGTTTGCCTTCTTCCTCTTCTATGTGTGTGTGTGTGTGTGTGTGTGCCACTGCAGGCCTTCTACACAGGCCTACACAGCACTCCATTGACCATAGCTCCCAGTCTGACATATCCATTTACTAGGGTCCTTAATTTCCTTCACCCTCCCCCTCCTACCTCTCTCCCTCCTTCCATCCCAGTTTAACTTCTCGCCAGCCTCTACAACAAGCGGAGGGAGGCTGAGAGCCCTTGACCTTGAAGCCCAAGAGGCCTAGCGTGGATGAAGAGAGGGAGAGCTTAGCTGTGTTGAGGAGCCAGTGACAGGGTAGGGCCCCAGTGAATGCTCTCTGTAGGGAGCATTACAGGAAGCACAGAGAGAGATACGGGCCTTAATGAACACTGACTGGAGGGACTGGAGGGCTACATGGGGGGACTAGAGGGACTGGAGGGCTACATGGGGGGACTAAGAGGGACTGGAGGGCTACATGGGGGGACTAGAGGGACTGGAGGGCTACATGGGGGGACTAAGAGGGACTGGAGGGCTACATGGGGGGACTAAGAGGGACTGGAGGGCTACATGGGGGGACTAGAGGGACTGGAGGGCTACATGGGGGGGACTAAGAGGGACTGGAGGGCTACATGGGGGGGACTAGAGGGACTGGAGGGCTACATGGGGGGACTAAGAGGGACTGGAGGGCTACATGGGGGGACTAAGAGGGACTGGAGGGCTACATGGGGGGACTAAGAGGGACTGGAGGGCTACATGGGGGGGACTAGAGGGACTGGAGGGCTACATGGGGGGACTAAGAGGGACTGGAGGGCTACATGGGGGGACTAAGAGGGACTGGAGGGCTACATGGGGGGACTAGAGGGGCTGGAGGGCTACATGGGGGGACTAAGAGGGACTGGAGGGCTACATGGGGGGACTAGAGGGACTGGAGGGCTACATGGGGGGGACTAGAGGGACCGGAGGGCTACATGGGGGGACTAGAGAGACTGGAGGGCTACATGGGGGGGACTGGAGGGCTACATGAGGGGTGGGCTAGAGGGACTGGTGGGTCTACATGGGGGGGACTAGAGGGACCAGAGGGCTACATGGGGGGACTAGGGGGACTGGAGGGCTACATAGAGGGACTAGAGGGACTGGAGGGCTACATGGGGGGACTAGAGGGACTGGAGGGCTACATGGGGGGGACTAGAGGGACCGGAGGGCTACATGGGAGGACTAGAGGGACTGGAGGGCTACATGGGGGGACTAGGGGGACTAGAGGGCTACATGGGGGGACTAGGGGGACTGGAGGGCTACATAGAGGGACTAGAGGGACTGGAGGGCTACATAGGGGGACTAGAGGGACTAAGGGACTGGAGGGCTACATGGGGGGACTAGAGGGACTGGAGGGCTACATAGAGGGACTAGAGGGACTGGAGGGCTACATAGGGGGACTAGAGGGACTGGAGGGCTACATGGGGGGACTAGAGGGACTGGAGGGCTACATGGGGGGACTAGGGGGACTGGAGAGCTACATAGAGGGACTAGAGGGACTGGAGGGCTACATAGGGGGACTAGATGGACTGGTGGGTCTACATGGGGGGACTAGAGGGACTGGAGGGCTACATGGGGGGACTAGGGGGACTGGAGGGCTACATAGAGGGACTAGAGGGACTGGAGGGCTACATAGGGGGACTAGAGGGACTAAGGGACTGGAGGGCTACATGGGGGACTAGAGGGACTGGTGGGTCTACATAGGGGGACTAGAGGGACTAAGGGACTGGAGGGCTACATGGGGGACTAGAGGGACTGGAGGGCTACATGGGGGGACTAGATGGACTAGAGGGACTGGAGGGCTACATGGGGGACTAGAGGGACTGGAGGGCCACATGGGGGGACTAGATGGACTAGAGGGACTGGAGGGCTACATTGGGCAAACGTGAACCTTTCTGTATCTATTATAATAATACACACTTGGCACACAGCAACACACACGTACAGTTCATACACTGAATTCCAACTCTGCATGGCACAGATGTCCTTGTCATGTCAGTGACATGCAGGATCAAACCATTCAAAGATGCTGGAGAAACCATTCAAAAGATGGGAGAGTCCATGCACACCCAAATATTACTGTGTGGTTACCCCTCATTCACGGTCATTAAATGTTCTAACAATAATGTACAGTATCAATAACAAGCATCAAACACTTACAATATGGTGTCTATTACAGCAACGTTTCAACAACGTTGGGACAACGCGTCATCTTCATGGTCGGGTCATTGAATGCATGTTCTGTTCCTTTTCATACAGGACAGTACCACTCATCCTGTCTCTCTACAGGCATGCAGCGGCATCACCCCGGGCCGGACATGACCAACTTCTACCCCCTCTCCCCTGGAGGAGTGGGACAGATCACGCCCCCACTGGGATGGTACGTTTAGGATGACACACACACACACACGCACACGCACACGCACACGCACACACACACAGACAACCACCCAATCAACAAGGGAAGATTGAGACCAACTATATACAGTACTGTACATGTGGATCCATTGAGAAAGGTGACCCTACAGACAGACAGACAGACAGACAGACAGACAGACAGACAGACAGACAGACAGACAGACAGACAGACAGACAGGCAGGCAGGCAGGCAGGCAGGCAGGCAGACAGACAGACAGACGGGAAATCCAGACCATGGACTCTGTCTCGTCAGTGATGTGACCTCACCACACTGGTTCTCCCTGTGCCCAGCACATGTCCAACAGACCAGTCCAACAGACTGCCCCATACGTGCTCCCGCATATTCAGCTGTCTATTTAGCTGCTCAAAAGACTCCCTGTGTCAGCGGCTGCCTCTGAGCTGCACTATGTTAGTAGCTCTCATATGAGGCCTCTCTCTCTCTCTCCCCTGGATTCTTTATTCCCATATCTCTCTTTCCTTCTCATTTCTCTCTACCCCTTCTCTGGTTGGTACATGCCAGGACAGTCCTGGTATAGACAGGAGAGGCTTTGGACCCAGATGCTTCCCGACTGTACTTTTCTCAAACATCTCTCCTGTGTTTTCTTTTAACATCTTTTAACTCTTATTTCACTTAGTGTGAGTATGTTGGGGAGAGAGAGAGGACGAGTTCCTAAAGTTAATGCATGGGTTCTTGTTCCAGGTTCTCCCACCACATGGTCCCGGGTCCCCCCGGCCCCCACGCCACAGGGATCCCCCACCCGGCCATCGTCAACGCCCAGGTCAAACACGAGCCCCAGCACGACAACGACCTGATGCACATGTGAGTCCCCCAAACAGTGGCCCTGTCTGGGTCCACTTCACACAGGGCCAGCCGTGAGTAGAGTGTGGGGGCTCAAACAACCCATCATATGTCCCTCTCTACTGTTACGCTGAAAACACACATTCCTACCAAAACACACCTCACTATTCTACTCCTCATGGTATTAGCAGCACATTGAGTTCAGGATACTTCCAGGTATTTGGCCACTCAACCACATGTCCCAACAACACAGCAGTCCAGCCTCCCTTCTCTCCTATCACCTTGATGTGAGGAGATAAGCAACAAGGGCCTCACAGAGCTGATAAGGGCCCCACCACGCTTCATTTGGCCCCTGGCATCACAACATGCATACCAACAGAGAGAGAGACACACACACACACACACACACACACACACACACACACACACACACACACACACACACACACACACACACACACACACACACACACACACACACACACAGACAGACAGACAGACAGACAGACAGACAGACACAGAGACACACAGAGACAGAGACACACACACTACACACAGACACACATCAAGGTACTGTGGCGCTGGGACTACTAAGCGATTGGCAGTGTGTGTGCTGGGGGGGAAGGTTTAGTTGCCATTACTGGTGAAGTAATCTCTCTCTCCGCTTGAAAGCTCCAAGACTGTATGACTGTACATGATTAAAGACTCCTGGCGTGGTGGCAACGTCTCGCACGCACGCACACACACTCGCTCCCAATTGGCTGAGGCGAAACAGACCCCTTGCCGTTTGTTCTCACACTCCGGAGGCGCCCAGTTTCTCCGTCGCAACCCTCCCTCCTCCGTCCCCCTCTCTTTTTTTTTAGTACCGCCTCCTTTCCCTTCTTCTTCTTTACCTCGCTCCCTTGTTCTTTTCTCGCCAATTGTTTTGCCAGGAAGCCTCAGCACCAGGATCAGAGGAAGGAGCAGGAGCCCAAGAGACCCCACATCAAGAAGCCGCTGAATGCCTTCATGCTGTACATGAAGGAGATGAGGGCCAACGTTGTGGCAGAGTGCACGCTTAAGGAGAGCGCCGCCATCAACCAGATCCTGGGACGGAGGGTACGTATGTGAGAACCCAGGATAGAGCACCCTGACTGGGGTGGAGAACGGTTAACCACCCCCTGTTCTGTAATCAAGGGTCTGAAACCGTGACAATGTGATGATGTGTGCTAGGGAAACGTCCATAAGACACCATTTGTGTTCTTGTGTTAACCATAACCACCTGACAGCATCTCTCGTTCAGCTAGAGGGCTTCCAGATCATAGAAATAGAATCCATAGAACGGGCCTCCCCATGCAAATCATGGAGAGAGTGTAATAATGTTATACGATGTACTGTTTTATCTTTTGTTTCGTATGTAACGTAAGTGCCTTAGTGTGTTTGGACCCCAGGAAGAGTAGCTGCTGCCTTGGCAACAGCTAATGAGGATCCCTAATAAATACAAAATACAAATGATGTCATAATGGATGGACTGGCTAGAGGTTCCTTTCTCTGGATTCTCTTTCTATGTTTGAGATGTTCCTTCAACTCTTCTACATCAAGGTCCTTCAAGTGACTAATCACGATGACCATTCTCCTTGTCCTAACCTGTTACTTCCCCTCATCAGACAGATCCACTTTCGACCTGACTGACTGGCGGACATTCAACCAAATGTTATTTTTCTTAAAACTTACCGTAGATAATAATAGTGTGGTTTGGAAATGACAAAATGTGTTCCTTTTGAGACTGGGAGTAGAAGAAAGAAAGTGAATGAGAAAGAGACCGATAGAACGTGTTTAAAGCCTTAACAGAAAGCCCTGGTGTTTGGGCCAGCCAGCCAGCCACAGCAAAGCTCTGTTTGCGGCCTGTGTTCGGTAATTGCCCGCTGACATAGTTTGAAGCAAAAGCGCCGCTAAATTGGAACCAGTGTTTTGATATGAAATCAAAGTATTTTTTTTTCTCTCTCTTTCTCTCTCTTGCCCATATGCTAATCTCTTCATCATGTTCGCCCCCTTTAAAAAAAAATATATTCCCTATTTCTTTTTACCAAACGTTTGTACATTTTTGTAAAGGATTTTTTTCTGTAGCAAAACACTAGCACCCGTGTCTTTGGAGGGAACTTTGGAGGGATCTTTGGAGGGAACTTGAAAGTGCAGACCAGTAATTGACTGTGTGCTGTTTTTCCTTTTGTCTCTCTCCTCGTACTGAATCAGTGGCATGCTTTATCCAGAGAAGAGCAAGCTAAGTATTACGAATTAGCCCGCAAGGAACGGCAGCTCCACATGCAGCTCTACCCAGGATGGTCCGCCAGAGATAATTATGTAAGTATCATATAGAAACGGATTGGCAGCGGAGAGGTGTGTTGTGTGTGTGATTTTGTCAACTGGGATTGTATTTTTCTGACCGGGGTTCAACTAGTATTTGAAATCTTTCAATTACTTTTGAGTGTTTGAGTCTGCCTGGAGTGCCAGATGAGCAGGGTTTGCACTTTTGGGGCTATTCCATTGGTCATATTTATCCAGGCAAGGTTGATCAAACACCGCTAAAGTATTTAAAAGATTTAAAATGCTCTTTGAACCCAGGCCTGTTCAGTTTTGATGTAGGCTATATGTTGTTTATGAATTTCAGAACAGTAGCTAGTATTCTGTGTTAGATTTCTAAAGACAATGCTAGCTACAACATTCTAATAAACATTAGCCTTTTCCATGATAATGGTGTCCATTTTTAGCTGCTATGCTACAGCCTAATGTGTAATTCATAGCACTCTACTTCCATGCTATTATTACCACCATAATGGATTCTAGTAACAGACTCAGTATTATGCGACACTGAGAATAGTGGCCTGTGATGGTGCTGCCAGTCTTTGATGTTCCGTATCAACATGGAAGCCTTGGATATGTAAACAGAGTTGATGCCCCTACCAAGAGCGTAGGCACTTAGTGATGAGTAGATTACTGTGTGATTTCAGATGGCACAGCAACAAGAGGTGTGTGTGTGTGTCAGGGCACCTGTTATGTTAGTAATATGTCATGTTCATCTAGGTGTGTGTGTCTGTTCCATATATGTGTGTGTGAGACTGTTCCGTGTGTGTGTGTGTGTATGTGACTGTATGCTAGCGCCTGCCGTTGTTAAAAAGTGTGGCTCCAGCACTCACTTTCACTCCACCACGACAGGGGCTCTTTGTAGTGTTCACCTGCCTTCTCTTTGGACAGCCCCCTCAGCACCTCTCACCTTCTGCCTCCGCCGCCCCGCCGCCACCACACCACGCTGGGGGAAACACTGCAGGACAGGGAGTAGAGGACAGGACGGCATAGAGCAGGACAATACATTGCAGTACAGACTTTAGTCTTTTGCCCTGACCCCATTGGTGTTGACAGATCTGAAAGGACTGATCTGATAGGCTAAAGCAATAAGCCAGGAAGTAGAGGATGACCTCATGGTGTCTGATGGCCTCTACTACCGTATACCTGCTTTCGAATACTTATACTAACCGTACTATTGTGACGTAAATTGAGTATGTAGTATGCTTATTGGTCATAGTATGGAGGTTAGTATGCCAAAAGTTCCCGGATGTCGTACTAAATTCACCAAAATACGAAAGCAGTGGAAACTATTTCTGTGCTTTTAGGACCCATAATGAAATTCTTCAGAAAATAGGCGTGGCTTCACAACATTTTCAGATTTGAAGAAAATGGTGGTTAATATGCCGAAGTCTGACGAGAGCGGATACATATTCGTTGCTTTAACTAATTATGACAAATGTTAAGAAAATGTTGAGCAATGTAATAAAGTAATGACTTTTCAAATAAGTTATGTTGCACGTTATGTTGGCTGACAATTTGTTAGCTACGCTGTCCTTACGAACCACATAGCATATCATTACAGCAGTATGTACCGGCATGTTAGCTAGCTACCTAACGTTAGTTGGCCACTAATACATTGTTGAACTTGCCAGTATATTAACTATATGCTATCTAATCAACTACCCAACTTATTGGGTACTACCCAACTTATTCACAGCATTCTTAGCTTAGCTAAGTGGTATAGTTGGTGTGCGTTCTCAATGGACTGGCTATCTATTCCGATTTCAGAGCACTCTCGTCTGAGTGTGCCAGAGTGTAGAATAAATGATGAATTTATGAACGCTCAACACCCGTTGAATATGGCCGGTGTCAGTAAACGTCGTCGGCAAAAAAGCATAATTCAATTGTTGTCAGCAGTACAGTTAGTCACCAACTCTCTGGATAACATGAAAACTGCCTAAACAGCTCTGCTAGGGTGAGTAAAATGGTCAGAGTGAGCTGTTCTCTCATTTTTGTCTGGAAGTAGCTAGCAGGTTAGCCAGTTAGCTTGGTTGCTTGACTGCCGTTGTGAGGTCAGAACACTCAGATCAACCCTACTCCTCGGCCAGAGCGTCCAGCGTGAGATCTGAACACTCAGAGTGCGAAACGAACGTGAATTAACGAACGGACAATCTGACAAAGCTCTGAGTTTACGAACGCCCAGAGCGCTCTCTGGCACTCCAGATTGAATTTACGAACACACATCGTAAGATGTCTAGCTAGTCATTTGTTATGCTAACAAGCTAGCAAGAGGTTGCATAGCAACAGCGCCAACTTCCGGTAGACAGGCGAAGCGCTAGTACGCTCAACTGAAAGCACACCGCTCGTTTACGGTATACTAAAATGAACTAGTAGTATAGTAGTATAGGGCTCTGCCCTATACTGTAGTATATACATACTCATTAAGTATGTAGTATGCTGTATGTTTTTATGGGTATTCGAACACAGCTTATGAGTCTCATAGACACTTAACACCAAGCACCCCTCCGACATAAACTAAGCCCTTCATAGTACTGTACCACACACACACACACACACACACACACACACACACACACACACACACACACACACACACACACACACACACACACACACACACACACACACACACACACACACACACACACACACACACACACACACACACACACATCCTCACTGTCATAGACTACTGTACACATCACCTGCCCCCCCTCCCCCCCTCCCTCCCTCTCTCCTCTCTCTGTCTGCCACAGCGGTGTGAGAGGAACCCAGATTAGCTCATCATAAATAAGTGGATTAGTAGACTTTGCAGCAGGAAACCAAAGTGCTGCTCATATTTGACTAGAATGACTGTTCTGCTGCTATCTCCACCTATAGTCCCCCTCCCTGGGGGATTTGGGTATAAGCTATAAATCCACACACACTTACTCACAGTGGAGCTCAGTGATCAGCGCTCGCTGGAGGGGGGTTGACTGATGCGCTCCATGGTAATCAGTCGAGGACCAGCTCTCCCAAGTAATATATAGCCACATGTTTATGTTTTAATTACATATTGATGTTTGGTGTTAGGAGACTGAAAAAGACTACATACGCTGCTGCTGCTACACTTTAAGTCTTTATATAAGAATGGTGATGGACGTTTTGTTCATTATAGGTTGTTAGAGAGCACACACTGATACAGGCGAGGAGAGGACAGACATGTTTTCTACTTGTTCCGATTGGTAGGCAAGGGTGGGGTTCAAAACCTAACATTCTGGAATGGATCCTACCAAACATGTCTGTGTTTGTTAGAGAGCACACTATTCTAAAGTCAGGTGTGGAGAGGATGGAGACAGCCAGCTCTCATAGGCAGGGAGTAGAGATGGTCAGCCCCTCTGAACAATCCCAGCGTGGTGATTGGCTGCAGGCCCAGAGAGCGAGGAGTGCTGGTTGGCTGCCCGGCGGGGGATGAGTGAACAGGGCAAACGGCAGCAGGACTAAGCGTGGTGGAGTGAGGGTGAGTGCTGGAGCCACACTTTAAGCGTTCACCTCTATATTTTCTAGGGAAAGAAGAAGAAGCGGAAGAGGGAGAAGATCCAGGAACCGGCTGCAGGTAACCAACCTCTCCCCCTTTTCCTCCCTCTCTTCCTCTCTTTTTCCCTTTCTCTCTCTCTCTCTTTTTCCCAATTTTGCTTTTTCTCTCTCTTTCCCTCTTTCTCCCTCTCTCTCTTTCTCCCTCTCTTTCTCTTCCTATCTTTCTTTCCCTCTCTCCCCTCTCTCTCTCCCTCTCTTTTCTTCCCTCTCTTTCTCTCCCTCTCTCTTTTCCTCCCTCTCCCTCAACCATTTATCTCCCTGCCTTTTCCTCCCTCTGTCTCTCCCTCTGTCTCTCCCTCTCTTGCCCTCCCTTTCTCTCCCTCTTTCTCTTTCTTTTCCTCCCTCTCTTTCTCTCCCTCTCTTTCTCTCCCTCTCTTTTCCTACCACTGTCTCTCCCTCTCTGTGTCTCCCTCTCTCTTTCCCTCTCTTTTCCTTTCTCTCCCTCCCTTTCTCCATCTTTCTCTCTCTTTTCATCCCTCTCTCTCGCTCTCCGTCTCTCTCTCCCTCTCTTTTCCTCCCTCTCGCGCCCTTCCTTTTCCTCCCTATTTTCCTCTCTCCCTCTCTTTCTCTCCCTCTCTTTTCCTCTCTTTCTCTCCCTCTCTTTGCCTCTCTTTTTCTCCCTCTCTTTTTCTCCCTCTTTTCCTCACTCTCTCTCCCTCTTTTCCTCTCTTTCTCTCCCTCTAATTCTCTCCCTCTCTTTTCCTCTCTTTCTCTCCCTCTCTTTTCCTCTCTTTCTCTCCCTCTCTTTCTCTCCCTGTCTTTTCCCCCTCTCCCTTTTTCCTCTCGATTGTAGTTCTATGAGGTGATGAGTGTTCAGTTTGTCCTTTACAAACTCTCCATGCAGTCTCTTTTGTGTTCGTCTCTCACACTAGCCTAAGTCATTTTAACACTTACATGCACCACAAGCAATAAAAGGTCTTGTCACTGTGAAACAGGCCCCTGTAATGCTGAGATAATCATAGCCAGGTGTTGTGCCATGCTTGTCACACAGTATTGGGGAAGCTGCATTTCCCTAGAAATAACCAATCAAGAGGCCCCACTTTGACCATGTGGGTAGTTTCACCTGGATTATGCATGAAAGGTTTCAGCCCCATCCACCCATAACCACCCCTCTCCTCCTCCTCCCTCTCCAGACCCCCATAGAACTCCATTCGACCCCTCCGCCCTCACTAGAGTGGGCTTTCAGAACCACCATGCAGGTACCAGTGTCACTCAACCTGCACCTCTCCTTTGTACTCCCTCCCTCTCTCCTTTCTCCATCCATCCCCCTCTCTCTCACCCCCCGCTCCACTCCACCTACTTTGGGATTAGTCTGTAAATGCTGGTTGGCTTCTTAACTACTCGCTGGGCTTTGCACTCTATTGGTTTACCTGCTGTATGTCTCTGCCACTGTGCTCTTAGTTTAAAGCTCTATGTAAACACTGCACTGTTGTGTAGGAACCTATTGGGGGAAAAATATATATTTCAAAATCGAATCACTATCGGTCCAGCTATAATGTAGACCGCGTGCTATATTACCATTTCCATACCTATTATCAAGTGGCTTCTACATCTGCATTGCTTGCTGTTTGGGGTTTAAGGCTGGGTTTCTGTATAGCACATCTGCTGATGTAAAAAGGGCTTTATAAAAACATTAGATTGATTGAATTTCTGCTTTAGTTTGTGGTGAGACGTTCCATTAACCCAATTGGCTTTCTTTTCCTCACCTGGACATGCCTTATGTGAAGACAAACATGTTAAAAGATGCCATTTTCTGCAGGTACAGGCCAGAGAATGAAAACGGCGTACATCTGAGCAGAAATGGTAAGACCCCCCCTCCAGTCATGCCCGTCTGGTCTGGTAGTATGTGTCAAGCCTTGTATACTGTTTACAGACTAATCCTACAGGGTCCACCCTACACTCACCATGGTCATTGTGTCACTCAGTGGAGGCTGCTGAGGGGAGGACGGCTCATAATAAGGTCTGGAATGGAGCCAATGGAATGGCATCAAGCCACGTGTTTGATAGCATTCTGCTTATTCTGCTCCAGCCATTACCACCAGGCCGTCCTCCCCAATTAAGGTGCCACCAACCTCCTGTGGTGTCAATGGTGTTAAGTTTCAAGGAGTGAGGTGTGTGTGTGTGTGTGTGTGTGTGTGTGTGTGTGTGTGTGTGTGTGTGTGTGTGTGTGTGTGTGTGTGTGTGTGTATGTGTGTGTGTGATTGTGTTCTGTGTGTGTGTGTGTGTGTGATTGTGTTCTGTGTGTGTGTGTGTGATTGTGTTCTGGGTGTGTGTGTGTGATTGTGTTCTGGGTGTGTGTGTGTGATTGTGTTCTGGGTGTGTGTGTGATTGTGTTCTGGGTGTGTGTGTGTGATTGTGTTCTGGGTGTGTGTGTGATTGTGTTCTGGGTGTGTGTGTGTGATTGTGTTCTGGGTGTGTGTGTGTGATTGTGTTCTGGGTGTGTGTGTGATTGTGTTCTGGGTGTGTGTGTGTGATTGTGTTCTGGGTGTGTGTGTGTGATTGTGTTCTGGGTGTGTGTGTGTGATTGTGTTCTGGGTGTGTGTGTGTGATTGTGTTCTGTGTGTGATTGTGTTCTGGGTGTGTGTGTGATTGTGTTCTGGGTGTGTGTGTGTGATTGTGTTCTGGGTGTGTGTGTGTGATTGTGTTCTGGGTGTGTGTGTGTGATTGTGTTCTGTGTGTGATTGTGTTCTGGGTGTGTGTGTGATTGTGTTCTGGGTGTGATTGTGTTCTGGGTGTGTGTGTGTGATTGTGTTCTGGGTGTGTGTGTGATTGTGTTCTGGGTGTGTGTGTGATTGTGTTCTGGGTGTGTGTGTGATTGTGTTCTGGGTGTGTGTGTGATTGTGTTCTGGGTGTGTGTGTGTGTGATTGTGTTCTGGGTGTGTGTGTGATTGTGTTCTGGGTGTGATTGTGTTCTGGGTGTGTGTGTGATTGTGTTCTGTGTGTGATTGTGTTCTGGGTGTGTGTGTGTGATTGTGTTCTGGGTGTGTGTGTGTGTGTGATTGTGTTCTGGGTGTGTGTGTGTGATTGTGTTCTGTGTGTGATTGTGTTCTGGGTGTGTGTGTGTGATTGTGTTCTGGGTGTGATTGTGTTCTGGGTGTGTGTGTGTGATTGTGTTCTGGGTGTGTGTGTGTGATTGTGTTCTGGGTGTGTGTGTGTGATTGTGTTCTGGGTGTGTGTGTGTGATTGTGTTCTGTGTGTGATTGTGTTCTGGGTGTGTGTGTGATTGTGTTCTGGGTGTGTGTGTGTGATTGTGTTCTGGGTGTGTGTGTGTGATTGTGTTCTGGGTGTGATTGTGTTCTGGGTGTGTGTGTGTGATTGTGTTCTGGGTGTGTGTGTGTGATTGTGTTCTGGGTGTGTGTGTGTGTGTGATTGTGTTCTGTGTGTGTGTGTGATTGTGTTCTGGGTGTGATTGTGTTCTGGGTGTGTGTGTGTGATTGTGTTCTGGGTGTGATTGTGTTCTGGGTGTGTGTGTGTGATTGTGTTCTGGGTGTGTGTGTGATTGTGTTCTGTGTGTGATTGTGTTCTGGGTGTGTGTGTGTGATTGTGTTCTGGGTGTGTGTGTGTGATTGTGTTCTGGGTGTGTGTGTGTGATTGTGTTCTGGGTGTGTGTGTGTGATTGTGTTCTGGGTGTGTGTGTGTGATTGTGTTCTGGGTGTGTGTGTGTGATTGTGTTCTGGGTGTGTGTGTGTGATTGTGTTCTGGGTGTGTGTGTGTGATTGTGTTCTGGGTGTGTGTGTGTGATTGTGTTCTGGGTGTGTGTGTGTGATTGTGTTCTGGGTGTATATTGACCTGGCCACTCCATTGACAGTCTTGTGTCTGGCTAGTGAGATGACCATCTGACTCCTCTGTGTGAACGTTGCAGTGCGTGGCTGAGAAACTGTTGTTGATGAGTCCTGTCTTAAATCCAAACTGATGTCCTTATTAGACGTAACTCCATCACGAAAATGGACAAAGTGCTCTGCATGACCGAAAGATGTTACAGAACAGACCTTTTTCTAGTCTGGCCTCTTCATAGCAGCAGATATTCCTGGAGGAGTGGGAGGTTCCGTCCCAAATGGAACCCTATTCCCTACATAGTGCACTACCATACCCCTATGGACCTAGTGCACTATATGGAATAGGGTGCCATTTGGGAGGCATGCAGCCTAGGCCCAGATGGTTTGCATGTTTTCTGTTCTACCCGACCCTGAATGGAGACTAGACCTTCCAGACTACATCTGGGCTCAGGAAAGCTATGAAACACCACGCTCCACGAGAATACTGTCAAATCACATCGTTTGATAGAGATTTGTTGTCGGTTTGGTGTGAAGTGTGGAGGGTGCTGCTGTGCTGTACGAGCACTATAACACATAAAGCACTACGTAAACAGTCAAATGTTGTGGGGTTTATTTGGTTGGGGTTGTTCTTTGTGAAAAGCGTCAGTTTGTCATTGGGTAAGTTGTGACCAGCGCCAGTAACAGACACAAACATGTAGAGCTTTTGGACCAAAGTGTCACCAGGCTTTAAACGGGGTGAAATAAATGCATGCCCTCCTTTCTACCATTAGATTTCTCTCTCTCTCTCTCTCTCTCTCTCTCTCTCTCTCTCTCTCTCTCTCTCTCTCTCTCTCTCTCTCTCTCTCTCTCTCTCTCTGAGGTTAATCTTATAACATCCTGCTGTCTGCATTTTTATGGCATCCTCTCTCTTTCAACTCTTTCTCTCTCTTTCTCTTTCTCGCTTTCTCTCTCTTTCTCTCTCTCTCTCTTATCTCTCTCTTTATCTCTTTCTCTCTATTTTATCTCTTTCTCTTTCTCTCTCACTCTCTTTTATCCCTCTCTTTCTCACTTTCTCTCTCTTTCTCTCTCTTTCTCTCTCTCTTTCTCTCTCACTCTCTTATCTCTCTCTTTCTCTCTCTCTCTCTCTCTCTCTCTGTAGGGCAAATCTTACAACGAAATCAGAACCAGACAAAGGTTTTCCACTTGTTTGATTCTTGACCGGTGGCTCCCCCCTCTGTACCTAAATTGGACCATTTTTCTCTTATTCGCCGGCCACACTTCGCCTCTTCCTCTTTTCAAAGGCGGAGAGACTTTATCCGTGATCCAATAATTAGCTGTGTCTCTCCGAGGCAGGATGGACACCACGGCTGATTCATTGTGACAACCTTAAACTCATATGCATAATACCAGAGAGGACTGCCACGACTCCTCAATTTATGTAGATCCCAAAGAGCCTGGATTGAGGTTAGCGTTTGGCACGGCAGACTTCAGGCAGCGAACGTCTTTAAATGAACTTACTTGTCTATTTCTTTTTATATCCGCCCTCGCCTCGATTGCAATGGTTTTGTAATGGAGTGTGTCTATCTATTCACTCTGAAAGGACACGGCGGATGTTCTTGTTTATTTTTGTTGATATTGTCTGCACATTAATTTGCAGGGCATGATTAATCAGAATACCCCTTTAAAGGAGGGTAAGGATCAATACAACCTCCGTGTTTTCTCTTCTGCTGTACAGATTTAAATGTCTGGCTGAAAAGGCCACACCAATGAGTGCAGCAGTTCAACAGTGTTTCATTTCTTGGAGTGAATTGTTTGTTATCCCCAGTGGGTCAGACCCCAGACCCAGCAAACAGCTGGTTATCTTACCTCGCAGTTAAACAGCTCTCTGGGAATCCAGCTATTAGTTTGACATTGTGAAATGTGTATTTCCTCCCTCTCTCTTCCTCTCTCTCTGACACTTTCTTTCTCTCTCTCTTCCTCACTCTGACACTTTCTCTCTCTCTTCCTCTCACTCTGACACTTTCTCTCTCTCTTCCTCTCTCTCTGACACTCTTTCGTTCTGACACTCATAACTTGTCACTCTGTCTCTCTTGACTCATTCTCTCTCTCTCCCTGTTAGTCTCATTGTCTGACTCAGCCTGTCTGATTCACAGGGAGATGTGTATCTGGTCGGGAAACACACATGTCCTTAAGGCTATCTACTTTTCAGCCACTGCGCATTTGTCACAAAGGGAGACGACTACTAACTAAGGTGGCCTTTTCAATCTGATGAAGAGCGTGGGCCATGAGTCACAAAGGTTCACAAAAACTCCCCAGTGTTGTAACTGACGGAGTCATCTCAGTCCAACTCTTATGAACGTGCTCTTTTGTTTCCACCCGGTAACCGGATAGCTCTGTGAGAGCAAACTTGAATTTCCCCAGTTTTTTCGTGCGAGTCAGTAAATCTGTAGCTCTACGTTTTGCATTTAGTTTTTTGGGGGGGGGATTCATCTTGGCTGTTTGAATGTCTTTTTTTCAACTGCCCTAACTAAAAATGGTTTGGAGGCCACAGATGGTGTGTTTGTGTCGGTAGCTGGTGAACTAGTGCGGTACAGAGCGTTGACTGTAGTGGTCTCTCTCTCTCTCTCTCTCTCTCTCTCTCTCTCTCTCTCTCTCTAGCCCCGTGTGTTTGCCTGTGATGTGTGGAGGCAGAAGTCAGCTGTCAGGCTTTGATGAGCAAGGGGTGGGGGTGGGAGGGTGTGGGGGGGGAGCAAGGGGGAGGGAGGGAGAGGGCAAAAAATAAAATTCCTCTTGTGCTCGAGAGTTCTCCTTCTCCCAACTGTCATTCCACTCTCTCTCTGCCCCTCATCCCTCTCTCTCCTCCCTTTCTCCCCCTCTCTCTCCTCACTTTCTCCCCCTCTCTCTCCTCACTTTCACCCCCTCTCTCAAACAGCCAGCCGCACTCTCCGGCTGCAGTCAGGCAGGGTTCAGAGTCTTACCTTCAGTTCCAGAGCTGGTTTGATTTGGTGCTGGTTGCCTTAAGGCCACAGTGGAGGACACACACACCCCACCACCACAGCGTTATTAGTGACCTGGGATAATTGGAATGGTTTCGGGGGGCTGTGAAACACTCAGGGTCTTGCTCTGAGCGTCTCAGCTCAGCAGAGTAGAGGAGAGGGATCTCCTGCCTCCTCTTTAAAACTAGACTTCACAAAGAAGGAAAAAAAAGAGTGGCCTTGGCATAAATCAGGGCGACAGCCACCGGCTAATGTTACTGTGGGTTAGGAAGTAGAAACGGAAATGTCCCCTCTCGCGCTCGCTCGCACACACACACACACACACACACACACACACACACACACACACACACACACACACACACACACACACACACACACACACACACACACACACACACACACACACACACACAGCAGAGCCCTGTGAAGGAGAAAAAGACAACCTCAGCACTTGTGGCCTTCCAGGGGTGTAGCAGCTGTAGTGGAATGTCTAAACTATGCAGGTGTGCCCGCCCGAGTCTATCGCGCAGGTTTTAATCAAACCCTGGACTTAATCTCTTGCCTCTCCTCCTTCAGAGAAAAGGGCTCTCTTTGATACTTCTTAGGGGCACTTGGGGACCTCTAGTTTACATGTGTGCGACTGAGTTGTGCATCCCCAATAGCACCCTATTCCCTATATAGTGCACTACTTTTGACCAGAAATCTATGGGTCCTGGCCAAAAGTAGTGCACTAAATAGGGTGCCATTTGGGATGGGTGCCATTTAGGACACAGCGAATCACCTAAAGTGGGGCTTTCTGTTTAGACTGGGTCTGTGGGTTTGTTTTGGTTGAGTCACTGGCCTATTGTGCCGATGTCTGGCCAGCTGCAGGGAGTGACCGTATGAGGGTAGAGCCTCTCCCTCCCTGCTGGGTTTTGTCATGTCTTCTCTACTTCCTCTCCTTCTCCTTCCCTCCCCCCTTCTCTGTCTCTCCCCGGTGGCTCCTTGAGACTCTGCAGATTGAGGGGGTGGTGGGGGTGTGCTGCCTTGTAAAACGTCCCCCCTTCTGAGTCGTTATCTCTGGATCATAAAAGGCCCGCAGGTAACAGAGGGGAGAGATGGGAAGGGGAGAGGGGTCGCAGGAAGATGTTTTTTTCTTTCTCTATTTAATTCTTTATAAACACGAAACTCTGTTTTGAGATGTGGCTGAGTTTCTACTTCTGCTGAACAAAATGTGGCTCCTATTGTAGGGGGGTTTCTCTCCCTCTCTTTCCTCCTACTCTCTTTCTCTCTCTGTCCCGTCTTTCCTCCCCGTTCTCCCCTCTTTTCCCTCCCTCCCTCCCATCCGATGGTGAGTCTGAGTGGCGGTGGGGCTCCTTTGAAGTGCGCCGCAGCAGAGGGAGCAGTCATTGTACGAGCCCTTTGATAGTGCCGCCCTGGCCTCCAGCCCCCAGCTCCAGCTTTGTAGCTGTGCAGTACTGCGGGGGCACACCACACTACGCCGCGCTTGGCCAGACTTCAGCAGCTCAGGCCCCCAGCGACGGCGCATCAGATGTGGGTAGAGGGGTAAGGAGACAGGGCTCCTACCCCCAGACCCCCAACTCTACCTCAGTCTCACCAGCACATGCCTGAGGTTTGGGCTTTTGGTGGCTCGGTGGGCGGGAGCCTTACCCCCTACCGTTCCTCTCCCCACAATCAAAAACCCTCCCCTCTCCCTTCCTCTAGCCTCGTATAGACAGAAACCTCCTTTATCCACTTCCCTTTCTCTTTTCTTCTCATCCCCCTCTCCCTCGTTCTGTTTTAACTGAACCCCCCCGAAACATCCCACCGTTATCAACAATACCATTGTCGGTGTTCCCAGCCCAGACAAGAACAACAACGTTTCTCCCACCAAACCACCCTGACTTTTGGTTGGAGGTTAGAAATGACAGACAGAGCTATTCTAGGTTTTCCTTTTAATGTTCTGTCTCCCGGCCAGAGAAAGTGCTGACAGGACGAAGCCAGTTGTTAATAACATCAGTTTTCTTCTTCCGTTTTACCTCTTCCTTCTCAAGCTGATGGTTGCCGGTTGTGGCAGTGTCACAATTTAATAGAGAAAGTGAGACTTCCTGAGCCGAGAGGGAGTCGCTAAACAAAAGCATAGTTTAAACTCTTCACAGCAGGGTGATTATCTCTGCAAGACGGAGCACAGTCAGTGCAAAGTTTGGCCATCTCCGTTTTTTTCTGGTCGTCTGACTTTGTTTCCTGAACTTAATGCGTTGTCTCAATCACTGGTTGGATATGAATAGCCACCATTTACCTTTCCATCCAGCCAATGCTGTGTTAAAACCTGATTCTGACCATTTAGAAAACTTGGCAGAGAAAATTACAAGAATCAGGTTTATTTCCAGATTTGAATGCCATCTTGGAGTAAATTTCAGTCGAGATGTACAAATTCCTGGGTTTCTGTGATTTGGAGTTGATCTCTGAACCCATATTTCATAAAATAAGAACATTGTCTGTCTAGGTTGCTGACTTTGTGGTCGAGACAGACATGGCAACAAACAGTCAGCTGATTTGGCATTTCCTCCTCTCCTTTCTCTCCCAGAACTCTTCCTTTCTCTTTCTCTTTTTCCTCCTCCTCCTCCTCCCTCTCTCCCTCTGCCTTGGTAAAGTCTACACTCCTGCCTGTGTTGGAGGCACCTCGCTCCATTTGGCTTATTTTCAGTAATTTGTCGGTTGTGTTTTCCTTTTTCATGGAACCAAAAGAAATCCCAGAGCGCCGCTGCAGCGAAGGGAAGGAGGGGGGAGGGAGGGGGGAAAGGAGAAGGGGAGGAGTAGTGGAAGGCAGGCGGGACGGGCCCAGCTGCGGGCTCTTTGATTTGCCCCGGGAAGGTGGAGGCGGCGATTGAGAGACGCGGGGCCGTGCCAGTTATCTTAACCTCCCACGCTTCAAAGACCCAGAGGCTGGGCCCCGTTGGTCTCAATCGCTCCCCCCACCTCCCATCCCCTCCCTGGGCCAAGGAGAGAGAGAGCCAGAGCCAGGACCCGGCCTCCACTGGAACAGAGGAGCGTTTCATTTCCTGCAAAGAAGTCCAGCCGGCATTCCTGAGTGCTAACTGAGGGGAGGGGAGGTGGGCAGAGGGAGAGGGGGCAGGGAAGGGGTCAAGTTGCTCCTGAATCCCGGCGTTTGTGTGTTGGTGTCGGGTGGGTCTACTGTGAAGCCCTGGCCTGATGCCCCCTCCTGACCCACCACCACCACACCCCTCCATCGCCCCCTCCACCCCCCAGCCTTTTTCCCAAGACAGGAAGGACTAAGCCAGGGCTTTTCATCTTGTGGCCGGGAGGGAAGGAAAAAGCTCCCCAGGACGGGAAGGGGGCGCTGGGGCTGAGGGCTGGGCTCTCAGATCCTGGGATAAAAAGGGGGCAGTGGAGGTAAATAAACAGCGACAGAGGCTCTGTCTCTCTCTGCGGCCCTCACAACAGTACCTCCTCTCCTTCGCCCGGGAGGCTCAGGGTCAGCCATCCCTGGGAAAGGCGGCCTCCGTCCCACTCCCTTTCATCCACATGTGGTATAGCAATCTGGAGGGAGGGGAGAGTGTGTGTGTGTGTGTGTGTGTGTGTGTGTGTGTGTGTGTGTGTGTGTGTGTGTGTGTGTGTGTGTGTGTGTGTGTGTGTGTGTGTGTGTGTGTGTGTGTGTGTGGTGCCAGGGTGGAGTTGCAGGGCTCAGCTGACTTCTCAACCCACAAAAACACACTTCTTCTCTGACCTCACCACAAGGGAGTGGTCCTTCCACTAATACACCTTCTCTCTCTTTTCTCTCCTCACATCTTTCACTCCCTACCCGGTCAGACATCTACCTCTGAATCTCTTCCCCCTCTCTCTTTGATCACTGATTCTATTTGATGCTGGAAAATAACCAACACCGCCCGTCCGTCAATAACTGAAGCTAACTCTTTTAGCTACGTTCGCCACAGACCAGTATTTTGAGCAAAACCACTTTTGTGGTTTGACAAACAATTTCCCTTGCATGGATGGGTGGATGGTGGCCGGCGGGGCTTTTTTGAAGGCCCTGTAAAGTGCCTTCCCAGCTTGAGGAGACTCTCTCTACCTCCCCACAGCCCACACACAGCGGTGGCAGCATAAATGTCAACAAGAGGCTGTATCCTAACTAGATGGCTGGTTGCGTTCAGAGAGAGAGAGCGGTAGCAGTAGGTAGATGACATCAGGGTGTCAGTAAGAGAGGGGGCAGAGCAGATGGAGCCAGCTTGGGTCACAGTGACCTGATGTCAGAGCGAGATCAAAGCTAATGCCAAGCCACATCCTGTCACTAACCTACGACCTAATGTTCAGTCGGCAACGCCATTACTGCTCTCTGAAGACGGCAGAACTGTAGAGCTCCTTCACTCGCCCAGGTCCTCTGTAGTGTGTGTGTGTGTGTGTGTGTAGCATTGTGAGGATGCAGCACTCATTCACTGTATGTGGGATGCGTGAGACTGTCTGGTTTCAGACGACGTTGACAGCAATGTGTTGTTATGGTTTCATGTGTTTGAGCTCCTTTTTAGTTAGTGAGGGATTTTCCCTCAGACTGAACGGGTTAAAAGTGCATTGCATCTCTGTTTCTGACCAGTATGAAAGACAGCCAGCACTCGCAAATGACCTAAGACAGCAATCACTATGGACACGTTTAGGCCCTCTGTTGTTGCCGATTGAACTGACAATGTTTCTCTCTCTCTACTTCAGGAGGAAAACGGAACGCTTTCTCCACGTCGTGCAAAGCGAAGGCAGCAGCTATGGCCCCTCTGTTAGAGATGGAGGCCTGCTAGATTCCATGAACCCTCCTCCACCTTATCTCCGACCCCCAAGCCTCAACTCCCGTTCTCAGAGGAATACACCCCCCGAACTTGACTTTATACTCCTCTCCTGCAGTGACTCTCCTATCTGCTGTAGAAACTCTGAACTGAACAAGACAATCACTACTAAAGACCATCATCCAACCGCATGCAACTCCCCAGCCCCCTCACTCACCAGCCCCCTCACGCCTTTTTTTCTCCTTACAAGCAGCTCTATCTCAATCCAAGGCACTGCACTGAAAACAGTTCAGCGATTTCACTTTGTCAAACACAATTAACACCTCCCCACACATACCCCAACACCTGTTTCTAAGTTATTCCTAAGTTATTTGCCACCTCCGTTCCTTTCCTTTGTACAGCCCACTATGTTCGACCCTCAACACTCCCCTGTCCCCTCTCTCACTGGATTTCAGACCACGTGTTTGGGTTGCGGCCTGACCTCTTTAGACTGACTGCACTATCACAAGGAAGATGGAGGGATGTCAATCACATGTTGTCAAGGAAACATCCTCTCAAGGCTCCTATCCTCCATTTTGTTTTTATTAACGGCCAGTTGGTGCAAAAAATATCAACGTTTTATGATTATAGCTTTTACCTTTGAGTTGGAATTAATTGAATGCTTTTTTGTATTTTGAACTTGGTTTAAATTTCTCGGTGTATATTTTCAGTGAATTTTTTGTTTTGTTCTTTTTTTAGAATATATATACTGGTATATATGAAAATAAGCTTTGAACACAGGAAAGCCATTTGTTTTCTTGTTAAAGCGTCTTGCAGAAAAATGAAAATTAAGGCTTCTTTTGATACTATTTGTAACAAATAGTGACCTTGACTCGAGTCTTGCTCAGATGTAAAATAAAGCTCAGTATGTGTACTTTTTAAAGAAACTGTCAGGATATGTCACTTTTCTTGGTATTTTTGCAGGCAACGTTAGGACAAAGGCAAGTGGTTGCTCAGAGGCCTATATTTTATTGTTCTAAACTGACAAATGAAGCAGATATATATTTACCCCAGCACTTGGCAGTGTTCGTTTTATTGCGATCAGGGTTGGGGTCAATTCCAGTAAATTCAGAAAGTTAACCAAATTCCATTTGCAATTCGACATTTTCCTCATTGGAAAGCATTGAAGAGAAGTTGGAGTTGGAATTTCAGTGTACTTCCTGAATTGACACCAAGCTTGATTGCGATGGACTTTTCTCTTCTCTATCTGGTAACTGTGGTCTTTTTGCCCATGTTGTTTATTTCATGCATTTCTGTAACATTTTATTGATTTTATGCTCTATTTTTAGTATTACTTGACGCATTTTTTTTATTCATTGTCGTATTTTGAATCACTGTCATCTTGGTATAAGCACTTTGCTTCCCAAGTGGTCACATTTTAACACTTTCAACATGTTTTGTTTTTTTAAAGAAAAATAAAAAGGCATTGGCTCATTTGATCTCCCGACCAGATTTATGCGATAGAAGGTATACCTTACTTACAGGGCTGGTTTCCGGGACAGAGATTAAGCCTAGTCTTAGTCTAGTCTAAAAACCTATTTAAATGGGGATTCTTCTTTGAGCATTGATTTTAGTCTAGGCCTAAATCTATGTCCAGGAAACCAGCCCAATAATCTTGTAGTTTGTGATCATTAGTAGGCCCATCATATGATTCATATCCAGAAATTCTGCATTTGACAACACTGCCACTTAGTGGTCTTAAATAGAACTACCAAGCGGAATTATTGACTATAAATCATTCAAATCTCGAGGGGAAACTTCAAAAGGCTCTAAAACCGACCAATTAAAACTCCAACAGCATGCCGAGACTGAGGTTACTTTCATACAGTCCTACAGCTATGCTGACAAATGGGAAAATCTACATCTTGAGTAATGAAGCTGCTCTTAAACTGTGAAATCCATGGAAAAAGGTGAGATGTGATGTCTCATGTATCCAAGATGATCAATTTAATGCCGGGATATAAAGAGAGTAATATTTTTGATTTTCAAATTGAGTAGTCAAAGGAACTCTTGAAACAATATTGGAAATGAACAGTGGGGTTGAACACGCAGGGGTTGTTGACATACAGTGCATTCGGAAAGTACTCAGACCCCTTCCCTTTTTCCACATTGTTACATTACAGCCTTATTCTAAAATGGATTTAAAAAAATATCCCTAATCGATCTACACACAATACCCCATGATAAAGCGAAAACAGGTTATACATTTTTGATTTAAAAAATATATATATAACACATTATTTACATAAGTATTCAGACCCTTTGCTATGATAATCGAAATTGAGCTCAGGTGCATCCTGTTTCCATTGATCATCCTTGAGATGTTTGGACAACTTGGAGTCCACCTGTGGTAAATTCAATTGATTGGACATGATTTGGAAAGGCACACACCTGTCTATATAAGGTCCCACAGTTGACTGCATGTCAGAGCAAAAACCAAGCCAAAACGTTGAAGGATTTGTCCGTAGAGCTCCGAGACAGGATTGTGCCGAGGCACAGATCTGGGGAAGGTTACCAAAACATTTCTGCAGCATTAAAGGTCCCCAAGAACACAGTGGCCTCCATCACTCTTAAATGGAAGAAGTTTGGAACAACCAAGACTCTTCCAAGAGCTGGCTGCCTGGCCAAACTGAGCAATCAGGGTAGAAGTGCCCTGGTCAGGGAGGTGACCAAGAACCTCCTCTGTGGAGGAAGGACAACCATCTCTGCAGCACTCCCCCAATCAGGCATTTATGGTAGAGTGGCCCGACGGAAGCCACTCCTTAGTAAAAGGCATGACAGGAGATGACATGACATGACAGCCCGCTTGGCGTTTGCTAAAAGGCACCTAAAGGACTCTCAGGCCATGAGAAACAGAGAGATCCTTGATGAAAACCTGCTCCAGAGTGCTCAGGACCTCAGACTGTAGCCATGGTTTACCTTCCAACAGGACAATGACCCTAAGCACACAGCCAAGACAACACAGGAGTGGCTTCAGGACAAGTCCCTGAATGTCCTTGTTTGGCCCAGCAAAACCTGGACTTGAACCCGATCTAACATCTCTGGAGAGACCTGAAAATAGCTGTGCAGCGATGCTCCCCATCCAACCTGACAGAGCTTGAGGATCTGCAGAGAAGAATGGGTGAAACTCACAGGTGTGCCAAGCTTGTAGCATGATGCCAAAGAATACATCGGCTGTAATCGCTGCCAAAGGTGCTTACAGTACTGAGTAAAGGGTCTGAATACTTATTTAAATGTGATATTTTCATTTATTTAATACATTTGCAAAAATGTATAAAAACCTGTGTTTGCTTTGTCGTTATTGGGTATTGTGTGTAGATTGATGAGGACAAAAAAAACAATCTAATACATTTTAGAATAAGGCTGTAATGTAACAAAATGTGGAAAAAGTCAAGGGGTCTGAATACTTTCCGAACGCACTGTATCACTGGGTATCATTAATGGCAGGGTGTGTTGGCTCAAAGGTCCAGAGGCAAATCCATCCCTAGAAAAGAACTGGATGAATAGAAATCTCAGAACAATCTATGGGGAGCATTTGGAAAAGTCCGTTTAATGCCACAAACTCAGTTACTTACAAACCACACAAAGATGACGTTCAGAATATACAGTCAAAAGACAGATTTGAATTGATAACACCGGTCTACCATTCTTCAGGAAGGCACTGAGGGTCGTACCGGCTGCATCTCTGTTCTACCGTTGTCAAAATTAACCAGACGGTTTTTTCTATTATTATTATTACCCACATTCATGCCCTTATCAGTACTGGGAGGGACTACATGATCTTGTCCAATCGGAAGCGCTTATTTTCATTTTCCGTTTTGTCACGATGTGCCTTAATGAACAGGCTCCAGCTAGTGTTGATGCTGGGGCGGGGTTACTTGTACTTGTAGAAGCCCTCTCCGGTCTTCTTGCCGAACTTGCCCTCGGCCACCAGCTTGTTGAGCATCTCACTGGGCTGCATCAGTGGGTTGTCAGGATCCTTCTCAACCCAGCCTGGAATCAAGTCATCAACACAAACGGTTCATTTTAACTAACTGCTTCTGCATTGGTTTTACACTGCCTGCACCTACTTCATTTCATGTTTTTGCTTCTTCAAATATTCATCACCGTTTTCAAAAGACCCCCGGCACCTCTCGTCCATCTCACCATTCTATAACCAAAACAGTGCTCCTCCCCTGTGCCATATGACATGCAGCTATTGGGCCTGTTCCTAGCTGCTAATATAGACCTCTTAACTGGTACTGAAATCACTCTGTAATAGGAACACACTTGTGAAGCAGCCCAACACTCACCGTCCATGATGAACTTAGCCGTGTCCAGTCCTACGTAGTCCAGCAGCTCAAAGGGCCCCATGGGATACCCAGCGCCCAGCTTCATGGCAATATCAATGTCCTCCTTTGACCCGTGGCCTGACGAAAAGAGCACACACACACGCAGCCATTGACTTTGAATGAAGGGTGACAACGGTTTCGTATACAGACAACTATGTTTTGTTAACCATAGATGTTTATACACAACCATTTGTCACATCCCTCTTGACTCGGATGCTATTTTCATTCATATACAGGCAAAACGTTTGACTATCTTTCAGTCATGCAGGGGTGGTGTACCTCTCTCATGTAGCCTGATGGCTTCCATCATGTAGGGCACCAGCAGGCGGTTCACAATGAACCCAGGAGTGTCCTGAAGATGAACATAACGTACTGATGTTAGTGAACCGTTTATAATGTATCTGAACTGCATATGATGAAGATAATGTATGGTGTAATATGGTATGTCACTGCATTATCTTTAAAGGTGTACAATACCAGCGAAATACTTTATATTTGTTAAAATAAGCGAGGGTCTTACTTTGCAGGACACTGGCGTCTTTCCCAGTGCTTTGCTGAAAGTGAGGAGGGAATCGAAGGTCTCCTGGCTTGTGGCTGATGTTCCAATCACCTGAAGAGGACACGTAAACATCTTAACATCTTTCAATTGAATCTTGTTGATAAGGAGAGGAAGCCCAGTGTCATATTTAAAGCAACTTACACATGTTTCTAATTTAAACATCGCCATCATGACATAAAAAATAACTGCTCTGCGGGAGACTATATAGAGACTTATCATAGGGAGAGATGTCCTAAAATGTACGCCGCACTATTGATCCTTACCTCTACCAGCTTCATCATGGGGACGGGGTTGAAGAAATGCAGCCCTCCAAATCTGTCCAGCCTGCTGGTGGAGCTGGCTATGTCGGTGATGGGCAGAGAGGATGTGTTGCTGGCGAAAATGGTGTGTCTTAAAATAGAGGAAGCAAAAACATCAGGCAACAAGCAGCAAGCAACCCCCATGAGGTACATCCCAATTAGTAACATCAATTATGTGGGACACACAATGCCTTTCCTTTTGAAATATTTTATATTAATTAGAATAGTTTTAAAATAGTCTATTTTAAGCACATTTCAAGGATACCAGCATAGCTTTATAGTAAGATTAGAAAAAAAGCTCAAATGCAGATAAAGGAATTTTGATATTTAGGCTACACATTCAAAATGGCAACAAAAAATGTTTTCTAATCAAACAGCACTTGTTCTGGCTTGATGTTCATTTCAACACTGATCATCGATAGCTAACTCCTATGGTTATTGACAAAGTCGCAGGCAGCGGAGACAGGACAGTGCTTATGTGGTTTGGATTCACACTCGCTTGGCGAGTAACCTTCAGACCAAAGACATGGGTTGGACCCACAAGCTAATGCCTAGAATTCAGCTCAGTGGGATAAGACAGTCTTGTGGTGTAGGAGACACAGGTTCAAGCCCTAGTCGGTCATACTTACGCTGGTGCCACTTTGTCCAGAGCACCAAAGAGGCCCTGTTTGATCTTGAGGTTCTCCACAATGGCCTCCAGCACCAAGTCTGTACTCCCCACCACAGACGCTGCGTCTGTCGATATCGACACGTTGGCCATCACCTTGGCAATAAACTCTGCTCCTGCCTGTAACATACATGATGACTGTCAAACCCCTGTTTGACTCAATGGTGTTAATAAAATGAAGTTCTGCCAACATTTCCTCATTGGAAACAGCAACATTAACATATTAGTGACCAACATCTGGCTTGTCAGCAAACTTCTTCTTGACCACCCTCTTTAGACTGCCTTCTATTCCCTTGGCGGATTTCTTCAGGATTTCCTCATTTGTGTCAACTAGCACCACCGAATGGCCCGTTGTAGCAGCAACCTATTAGAAAGGGGGAACACAAGTGCAAGTCGTGAGTGGGTGGGACAGGTGTTCACCAGGTTTGACTGTCAAAAAGTAACTTTAGTAATATAACTCCTGAAATGAAGGACATTTCAGGTAGGTAACAAAACCCCGTATATAACTAGCTAGCTAAAGTAGATATAGGTCAAAGGCCACCTCATGCAGCTATCTTCACCATCTGTGTTTTGCACTGATCAACCTGAGACAGCTTGTGAGGCATACTGTACTTCTTACCCAGAGATGAACAACCATTGCTTATAATACAGAGTTGTGTTACTGATTAGCCTGCAAAACTCATCCCCTGCATCAGGGGAATTGCCTTGGTTGGCTTCTCAAGTGGGTATCTAACAAGCTAGCTAATAGCAAGCTAGCGGTTAACTAACCAACAGTATTCGGTAAGTTCGTGCACTTCATTGCTATATTTAACTGGCTTGTTAGCTTGTCTTGCAGCGTTAACTACACAGCTGGTTAGCTTACAAGATAGCTAGCCAGCCTCTGTAGCAAGCTAGCTAGCACGCTAATGTCAGCAAACAAACTTCTGTCATTAACAGTTAACGTTACCTGTGCGATACCTGCACCCATCTGACCACCCCCGATGATCGTAACGTGTTTGATCGCTGCATTTCGGACTGCAGAAGAGGAGAGACCTCTGATGACTTGGTGAGTGAAGAAAGCCATGGTTTGCAAGGCGGAGAGGACCGCACCAGAATGAAGGAGCTGGCTGTGGCTGAACGTACAGGCAGACTGACACTCAGACACCATGGAAAGTAGGAAGGTCGTTGTGTGGCAGTGGTCACGTGACTTTTTAGCCCGTTCCATGACCTTTCACACAGTTCTGATGTGGTGTGTTTTATTAGATTCCTACTATTGCTCTTATATAGGAATGAGTCAATAAAACCATTGTAGAAAGAGGAGGAAGGGAAGCGCTACTAAGGTACACAATAGTAACATTTTGGTAGATAGAAGGTGCTCTTTGGTAAAAGGGGTAAATTGGTCATCAAGAAGAAAGGAGGACCAAGGCACTCTTCATGTAATTAATTAAAATGCCTTTATTAGTATGGCATGTTCAATAGAAACAACGTTTTAAAAATCCGACGCGTTTCGGCTGCATGGCCTTCGTCGGGGAGTACAAAAAAATAATACAATGTCCTCTTTTGAACAGCTTTTCCAATTAGCCCCAATTAGAAGAGGGAGTGGTTAAAAAATTGATTGGACACACATAGTAAGCAATACTATACACATTAAAAAGTGAAATACTGTAGCTATGTTATCATAAAAATACAACTCCAAGCTAGAAGTATCAGGACACTTAGAAAGGTAGTTCTAACCTTAAATATGACTGGGAGAAGTGTCAAGAATAAGAAAGCAATATATTCCATAGTACACTAGAACACAGCAAAATATGAACAACAGTATACCATTGTAGTTTGATAGGATGCAATAGCACTTTCTACTGACAAGACAAGAATAGTGTGTGCAACAGTTGCATTAAAGCACATCAAGATCATCATTTGATTTATTTTATTGCCATAATGCAATAGACAATCAAAATAACTTTTGATTTTTAAACTTATTTCAGTCCAGTGAAATACAAATTACAAAATACTCAAGTAATTGAAATACATATTTCAAAAACATGTAACAGAATACTGGCCATCAGTAACAGTGGATTAACGCACCAAAATACCAAAGGGTTTGAAAAATATAAGCTATGTAAAATATTTGATCACATAACAGAAGGTTTTTGTCTTTAATATTTACTGTTGCCTTGTTTAGAAGATAGAGCTGAAGGAAAAAACTGGTTGAGGGAACATAGGGCCCTGGGAACATAGGCTGAGGGAACATAGGGCCCTGGGAACATAGGCTGAGGGAACATAGGGCCCTGGGAACATAGGCTGAGGGAACATAGGGCCCTGGGAACATGGGCCGAGGGAACATAGGGCCCTGGGAACATGGGCCGAGGGAACATAGGGCCCTGGGAACATAGGCTGAGGGAACATAGGCTGAGGGAACATAGGGCCCTGGGAACATAGGCTGAGGGAACATAGGGCCCTGGGAACATGGGCCGAGGGAACATAGGGCCCTGGGAACAGACATGGTCCCCCTGCATTGCACCCATTTTGTTTAGAATGGACTCCCTGTACTTTTGCATAGCAACTATGCAAAAAATATTTAAGACTGGGTGGCGTCGGTAGCATCATGACAAAAATAACTAAAAACCTGATTTTTGTCTGGACTATATCTTCTGGTGGAAGAATTAAATAGTATGAATTGACTTATCAAAATAATGTTTTAATTAAAATATGTAATTCATTGTTATTTTAGTAACAGTTTTATAAAAGCAATAAGGCACGAGGCAGTATCATGAATACAGTCACAGACAAATGGGTTGACTGGCCCTCTGCTGTCGCATCAGGCCAACTAACGCCGTTTACCTATGACTGTATTCATGATACACCACTTCCTCTTGTGCCTTATGGCTTAATTACGGTGTCAGCGGTTGTTGTTCGTCTGGTGGCCTCACCGCCGGGGCCTCACAGTCACAGTGTATGAGCAGGGGGCCAGGGTGAGGCCAAAGCGCCCGTGCATGGCAGGAGGGGCCAGCCCCTCGGGCAGTCTGAAACTGAAGGCCTGCAGCAGGCTGGTGAACATCAGGAACAGCTCCATCTTAGCCAGCTGCTCGCCCATACACACCCTGCGTCCTGGGAAAGAGAGGGAGAGAACACTGTAAAGATGCACATTAAGTCATGGTCATACTAAGTGCATTCCAATAATAATAATAATAATCCAGTAAGACTGTGAAATCAAATGATTGAAATGTTCAGTCGTGGCCTAACTGCTTCCTACTCATGTAGGGATACTATGGGACTTTAACAATCCAGTGAGATTGTGAACTAACCTTTTGAACCTAGTTTCAGTGGATTTTACAGGAGCCTAACTGTAAATGTCCACAGTAGAAAGGCTTCATTCTCAGTGTATACCGTGTGACTACACTCCCGTTTGCCAATCGTAGAGCAAGTCGCTAATGGGACACACACATACGTCTGTCGAGAGAGACTGCCTTACGACCTACCTATTCCAAACGGTATGAAGCACTCTTTCCTCAGGAGATTCCCCTGGTCGTCTAGGAAACGAGAGGGGTTGAAGTCGTCTGGCTCCTCCCACACAGTGGGATCCCTATGGACAGACCACAGGTTGGGGATGATCACTGTGCCCTTAGGGATCGTATAGCCACGGAACTCTGCAAGACAACAACAGACGAACCATAGCGAAAGGGTTGTACTTTCCTGTTTCTGCTGCAGCAGCCTAGTCCCTGTTGTAGTGTTGGTCTGGTGGAACTGACTGACCAAGTTGTTGAGAAAGCAATTCAATACAACTTTATTGATCTGACTGTGCATAACGGAAGAGTCAGGTTCTACCATAGAATTAGAATGACTAGTATGGGTTTCTCTCTCCTCACCTGTGGTCTCTGAGGCCATGTGAGGGATAGCCAGGGGGACCACCACAGTCATCCTCTGCACCTCCATGATGGTGGCCTCCGTGAACGGCAGGCTGCCTTTATCAGTGAGAGACGGGACCCTGTCTGGGCCCACCACTGCATCGATCTCCGCCTGCACCCTCTCTGTGGTGTGAACGGGTACAAATGACATGGAAAACATTATTACAAAGCAACGAGCATTGGGAAACAGGACACTGGATATGTTACACATAGCATTATGATTGGGTACTGTACTACATCATGCTACAACAAGGAGTTCTCTTTCCGTTACATTGAACTGGTCCTCTACACCCCTCTTCCTGATGTAGTACCTTGGATATCTGGATACACGACCATGTAGAGCATCATCCACAGCACTGTGTTGGTGGTGGTATCAGTACCAGCGATGAAGAGGTCTCCTATGATGTAGAATAGATAGTCCTCTGAGAAGCTACTGTCCGTCTCCCCAGCGGCCTCCTGGGCCAGCATCTCTACCAGGTACATGTCTATGAGATCTCTGGGGTTGGCTGGGTCTAACGTCTCCCTATGTCTGGTGATGATCTGCTTCAGGAAGGCAGTGATGTCCCTTTCCACTTGCCGTACCTCTCTGAAGACACCGAAGGGCAGGTAGTAGAGTAGGGGGAAGACATTGATGAGGACCGCCGCGCTGTTAGAATAGAATAGAGTAGAATAGATACGTTACTGCCTGTTTTCTGGGAGAAACTGAAATGTGTTAAGCGCTTAAGGGCACACAGCAGGAAATTCTACTTGAGATCAGAGACCAGCAGCCCTCCAGTTACCAGTTCAGTTCCCACGTCTTTGAACTAGTCAACCTTCCGGCTACTGATCCACATCTCTAACCTCTAGGCTACCTGTTGGCGATGATCTCTAGGCCGCGGGCCATCAGGTCCAGCAGGGCGCCAAACTCCCGGTCAGCGTGGTGGAAGCGCTGGCCCAGGGCGATGTAGGAGATTACGTTGGACACAGAGTTAGTTATCAGAGGGGTCAGGTCCACTCCTGAACCCTCAGTATCTTCCTCGCTGAGACGCAGAAGCTCAGATTTGACCACAGCCAGTCCCTCAAGGATACAGGGCTCCAGGCTCAACTTGCCCAGGCCAAAGTTCCGCAGCGTGGTGTGGCAGAACTTGCGCTGCCTTCTCCATACTGGTCCATAAGGTGCAAAAACTATGCCTAAGGTTCAGAGAAATGATAAGAGGCGAGGGCGGTTAATAGTGCTGTCACTATGCACTAGTACACATATGTCATTATTTAAAGAGCAAAATTACATTTCTCTTTCCTTTTCTGCTTGGAAGACTTTTGATGAGAATAATATAATATAACAATAGAACAGACCAATATAATATAACAATAGAATAGAATAGAATAATAGAATAGAACAGACCAAAATAATAGAACAATAGAATATAACAGACCAATAGAATAGAACAATATAACAGAACAATATAACAATAGAATAGAACACACCAATATAATAGAACAATAGAATAGAACAGACCAATAGAAGATAACAGACCGATATAATAGAACAATAGAATAGACCAATAGAATAGACCACTAGAATAGAGCAATAGAATAGAACAATATAATATACCAATAGAATAGAGCAATAGAAGAGAACAGACCAATATAATAGACCAATAGAATAGAGCAATAGAAGCGAACAGACCAATATAATAGACCAATAGAATAGAGCAATAGAAGAGAACAGACCAATATAATAGACCAATAGAATAGACCAATAGAAGAGAACAAACCGATAGAACAGAACAATAGAATGGAGCAATATAATAGAACAATAGAATAGACCAATAGAATAGAACAATAGAAGAGAACAGACCGATAGAATAGAATAATAGAATATAACAATAGAATAGAGCAATAGAAGAGAACAGACCGATAGAATAGAATAATAGAATATAACAATAGAATAGAGCAATAGAATAGAGCAATAGAAGAGAACAGACCGATAGAATAGAATAATAGAATATAACAATAGAATAGAGCAATAGAATAGAGCAATAGAAGAGAACAGACCGATAGAATAGAATAATAGAATAGAACAATACAATAGAGCAATAGAAGAGAACAGACGGATAGAATAGAATAATAGAATAGAACAACAGAATAGAGCAATAGAATATAGCAATATAATAGAACAATATAATAGAACAATAGAATAGACCAATAGAATAGAATAATAGAATAGAACAATATAATAGAGTAATAGAATATAGCAATATAATAGAACAATAGCATAGAGCAATAGAATAGAGCAATAGAATAGACCAATAGAATAGACCAATATAATAGAACAATAGAATAGACCAATAGAATAGAACAATAGAATAGACCAATAGAATAGACCAATAGAATAGTGCAATAGAATAGAACAATAGAATAGACCAATAGAATAGACCAATAGAATAGACCAATAGAATAGAACAATAGAATAGACCAATAGAATAGACCAATAGAATAGTGCAATAGAATAGAACAATAGAATAGACCAATAGAACAGACCAATAGAATAGACCAATAGAATAGAGCAATAGAATAGACCAATAGAATAGTGCAATAGAATAGACCAATAGAATAGAGCAATAGAACAGACCAATAGAATAGAGCAATAGAATAGACCAATAGAATAGACCAATAGAATAGACCAATAGAACAGACCAATAGAATAGACCAATAGAATAGAGCAATAGAATAGAGCAATAGAATAGAGCAATAGAATAGAGCAATAGAAGAGAATAGAGCAATAGAATAGAGCAATAGAATAGTGCAATAGAATAGACCAATAGAATAGAGCAATAGAAGAGAACAGACCAATAGAATAGAGCAATAGAAGAGAACAGACCAATAGCATAGAACAATAGAATAGAGCAATAGAATAGACCAATAGAATAGAGCAATAGAATAGACCAATAGAAGAGAACAGACCAATAGAATAGAGCAATAGAATAGGACAATAGAATAGACCAATAGAATAGAGCAATAGAATAGAACAATAGAATAGACCAATAGAATAGAGCAATATAATAGAATAGACCAATAGAATAGAGCAATAGAATAGAACAATAGAATAGACCAATAGAATAGAGCAATAGAATAGAATAGACCAATAGAATAGAGCAATAGAATAGAACAATAGAATAGACCAATAGAATAGAGCAATATAATAGACCAATAGAATAGAGCAATAGAATAGAACAATAGAATAGACCAATAGAATAGAGCAATATAATAGAATAGACCAATAGAATAGAGCAATAGAATAGAACAATAGAATAGACCAATAGAAGAGAACAGACCGATGTAAGAGAATATAATAGAGCAAGAGAATAGAGCAATAGAAGAGAACAGGCCAAAAGAATAGACCAATAGAATAGAGCAATATAATATAATAGAGCAATAGAATAGAACAATATAATAGAGCAATAGAATAGAGCAATAGAATATAATAGAGCAATAGAATAGAACAATATAATAGAGCAATATAATAGAATAGAGCAATAGAATAGAATAGAATAGAGCAATAGAATAGAGCAATATAATATAATAGAGCAATAGAATAGAGCAATATAATATAATAGAGCAATAGAATAGAGCAATATAATATAATAGAGCAATAGAATAGAACAATATAATAGAGCAATAGAATAGAACCGGCCAATAGAATAGACCAATAGAATAGAGCAATAGAATAGAACCGGCCAATAGAATAGAGCAATATAATAGAACAATAGAATAGAGCAATAGAATAGACCAATAGAATATAACAATATAATAGAACAATAGAATAGAGCAATAGAATAGAACAATAGAATAGAACAATATAATAGAACAATAGAATAGACCAATAGAATAGAACAATAGAATAGAACAATAGAATAGAACAATAGAATAGAACAATATAATAGACCAATAGCATAGAACAATAGAATAGAGCAATAGAAGAGAACAGACCGATATAATATAACAATAGAATATAACAATAGAATAGAACAATAGAATAGAGCAATAGAAGAGAACAGACCGATATAATAGAACAATAGAATATAACACTAGAATGGAACAGAACAATAGAATAACAGAACAATCTAATATAACATACCAATCGAATAGAACAATTGAATACAATAATATAATATAACAATAGAATAGAGACAAAGGAGAGGAGGGCTTCTTTGGTTTATAGTTAATCCATGAGGTGCTCTTTGATCATGGGATGAAATACTATAAAACAAAAAGAAGTTGATGCTGGATAGTAAACAATGCCAGAACAGCCTTTGTTCAAACAAACTTCCAATCAAGGCACTCTCATGTAGTGGAATCTTTTTAAAGCATTTATGTTTTACAGCTTATGCGTGGCAAGATTATTTTTTTTAAACAGACGTGTTGTGGCTACAGCCTTTATCAAGGTGACAAATAATAGTGGTGAACAAACAGGTGAATATTCCAACTCTCACAGGAAGTGACTCACTTCATTACCATACTGTATGTAATTGATGAAGTAAAGAAACTTGGAGAAAGAAAACACATTCAAGATATGAAGATGAACAAAATGAACATGGAATAACAAGAATGCAACACCACAAAAGAAATGCAATATCATAAAAGGAAAAAACTAACTATGTACACGTGACCTCATTTACCAAACTTAAGAATGGAGAACCAAAAAATAAACCACGTATTTTACAGGAAAGGAGAATAATCCATTTCCTCATTTAGACCTGGCAATACAGTGGCCTTTAGTTTAAACATCCAGAACGTTTTGCGTTGTAGGTGTTTGAGACCCCTGCGAGTACTGGGGACCTCTTCAATGGCAATGGCTTTCAGAGTGTTTGGGCTGCCTATGTGGTGTACAGGCTGCCCAGGTGGGTGCTTTTACATAGGACGTACTAAGAGAAGGCTCAAGGACAGGGTGTCTGAACATGCCTATGCTATAAGGACTGCTAACGACAAGTATCCTTTGGCTAAACATTACAGACAGATTGGCCATGCCAGCCCAAACTATCTTAAAGCCATGGCCATTGAAGTGGTTCCCATTTCTCGCAGGTGGGGGCGATCGTCTCAAACACCTCCTAAAATGCGAAACGCTCTGGATTTTTAAACTAAAGGCCACTGTATTGCCAGGTCTAAATGAGGAAATGGATTATTCTCCTTTCCTGTAAAAGATGGGGTTTATTTTTTGGTTCTCCATTCTTAAGTTTGGTAACATGAGCTCATGTGTACACAGTTCGTTTTTTACTTTTATGATATTGCATTTCTTTCTCTTGTTATGCCATGTTTATTTTGTTCATCTTTGTATCTTGAATGTGTTTTTCCCACCCATTTTTTTTTTACTTTATCAATTACATATGGTAATAAAGTGAGTCACTTCCTGTGAGAGTTGGGATATACACCTGTGTGTACACCACTATTCTTTGTCACCCTGATGAAGGCTGATATAGCCGCAACACGTCGGTGTAAGCCACAACGAAGGCGTTTACATTTTTCTGTTACATGAGAGTGCCTTGATTACTCGTTTGCACAAAGGCTTTTCTGGCATTGTTTACTATCCAGCATCAACTTATTTTTGTTTTATAGAACAATACAATATTCACCGGGCAAAACGCTCATCCAAGACCGCTCATACGATGAGTAAAATCGACCTCAGCAAAAATCTATTGACTATTGTGCTTTCATGCGTTATTACGCACAGGTTGAGTCTAGAAGCAGCACTTACCTTTCCGCTTTGTCATGATGGTAACGGTGGGAATCTCTGGTCTGTCGGAGAACACATCTGCCCGGTTTGAGAGGGCATCCCTGACCACTTCATATCCGTTCAGTACTACTACCAGCTGACTCCCTACCCACATGCTGTAGATGTTACCGTAAACTTTAGCTTGTTCCGTGATAATAACTTGAGGCGAAATTAGAGCTCGTGTCTTTGACTTTGGAACGTCCTTCCCTCCCCAGCCTCCAAACCTCCTCCAGATGAAATTGGGAACCAGAAACCCGCCAAAATTTCCAACTATTGGCCATGGTTTAGGACCAGGAGGAATATTGGAGAAATCCTGGTGTTTGCGAAATGTGTGCATTAGATAATAGACGGCCACGAATACTGTCAAGGCCAGAATGCAGACATGGGACAGCGCAGAAGTGCCCAGGAGCTCGTGCCATAATTCCATAACCATGGGGTTTATATCGGCTGCAAAGCACAAAAAAACACCTCGTAATCCTTGGAAACGAGTTGAATATTTAGACTCGTCAAAATATTCTAAGTATAAGTTTAAAGATGGTTTTCAGAAGGGTCTGCCATGTTATTTGTGTAAGCAAACGACGCATGGTGATTCCTAGCTTCCTATTGGTGGGTGAGAGAACGGGTGGTGTGATTGGTGCGTTGATAGATGACGACGGCAAAGGGGTTGTATCTGCACTTTGATTGGACAAAACTGAAGTCAACGTGTTCTTTTTTTATTATGAAGGTATAAATTATGGTACATTAGGACACACAATCATATGAGACTAAAGACTAAATGCACATTGAATGCAAATTAATATAAAACATTGAAAACAAACATCTTCAAGTTTGCAATTTAAAATTGCATGCATTTGTATTTAAAGGCACATTTTGGAAAATATATATTTTTAAAGTACTTAATATTCATTAAATCAAATTGATGTAAACGTAATAAGGTATAGCTCTATAAAATGCAATTTTTCTATTGGAGTTTTGTGTAAAGCTGCAAGCCAGTGGCAAAGCGCTGCATGACATCGCAACATGTTGACTTCAGTTGAGTTTGTTACAGTAACATTCACAAGAATAAAGAACATTTTCAAATAAACTGACCTCATAAATAAGATACATTGTAGTGGTGAAGTACACAAGGACCCAATGTATGTGGATTATGTTATTCTTCTCACATACTTTCCCTATATGACCATTTCCTCACAAACTTCAACTATCCTTCACATAATACTTTAAAATCACATAATAGACCATAAATACTGCATGAATACAAAATAGGTTGGGGTGTTCAAAGCAACACTGGTGGTGAATGCCTGGTGAACAAGATCCTGAACTGGGGTGGAGCCCCTACTCTCTACTCCTCCCGCAGGCTCTGCACTGCACTGTACTTCTTACAGGAATTCTTAAGGCAGGCAGGGGGCCAGGTGATTGGCCAGCAGAAGGAGCAGGGCACCTGGGTCTGCACGTTCCTCTCAAAGAAGTTGAACACGGGGTTCCACCAGGTGTTGGTGAGGTAGTTGTTGGGCGAGCACCGCAGGGCCTGTCAACAAAAACAACAGACAACTTAAACGTGAGCATTACATCATAGAAGTCCTCTTCATCGCTGGTACTGATACCACCACCAACACATGGTCGTGTGTCCAGATATCCAAGGTACTACATCAGGAAGAGGAGTGTGGAGGACCAGTTCAATGGAACCTAAAGAGAACTCCTTGTTGTAGCATGATGTAGTACAGTACCCAATCATAATGCTATGTGTAACATATCCAGTGTCCTGTTTCCCAATGCTCGTTGCTTTGTAATAATGTTTTCCATGTCATTTGTACCCGTTCACACCACAGAGAGGGTGCAGTTGGAGATCAATGCAGTGGTGGGCCCAGACAGGGTTCCGTCTCTCACTGATAAAGGCAGCCTGCCGTTCACGGAGGCCACCATCCTGGAGGTGCAGAGGTTGACTGTGGTGGTCAGTTAAGAACAAATTCTTATTTACTATGACGGCCTACCCCAGCTAAACCCAGACGATGTTGGGCCAATTGTGCGCCGCCCTATGGGACTCCAAATCACGGCCGGATGTGATACAGCCTGGAATCGAACCAGGGACTGTAGTGCCGCCTCTTGCACTGAAATGCAGTGCCTTAGACCGCTGCACCACTCGGGAGCATTAGCACAACAAACAAAGACAAGGAAGAGCCTTACTGAAGAATAAATAGTCCTCTTTTTAATTTTTTTGTCTTTTAGCAGATGCTCTTATCAAGAGCGACTTACAGGAGCATTTAGGGTTAAGTGCCTTGCACAAAGGGCACATCAACAGATTTCACCTAGTCAGCTAGGGAATGGAACCACCAACCTTTCAGTTACTGGCCCAACCTCTTAACCGCTAGGGTACTACCCAGCCAAAAACAATTGTAAACTTTTGCATAAACATCTATCAATAGTAGTAATATGGATATGTAGAACATCTCATTTTGTGCAATTCAATAATCAATGAAATTGTAGACAGTCACGCAATTGACACAACTACAAGGGAAGGAGCTGTAATAGTAAATGTCAGGCCCTATTATGATGTCAGTCTTAGTTTTGTCCAGCAGAGGGAGGAACACCATGCCAACACATTATAGCACTTCTATAACCTCTACATTGTGATGACACTGCTATCAAACAAACGTTCACACTTGTAATTCACAGAACTATGGGAGGTTTACACAACATTTCCCTGAAACATTAAGGTCATTACGTTAACATTAGGTTAATCATTATGTAAACATGCAGAAAGCGGTCGTCTTTTGAGGTGAATCTCACAGGGTGGGTAGAGCCATCTATCATCATGATCCTAGCCAGGCCTAATGGATGAGGATGAGGGTGTACTCTGATTCGTGTAAACACTGTGGTAGGTGGTTCAGAAGAGTGTGTGAGTGCTTCTGGCATTGCACGCGCACACACAAACACACGTACAGCTAACCTTGTGGGGACACACAATTCAGTCCCATTCGAAATCCTATTTTCCCTAACCCGTACTCTTACCCTAAACCTAGCTCATAACCCTAAAACTACCCTAGCTCCTAACCCAAACCCTTAATGAAATTCTAACCCTAACACTAATTCAAACCTTAACCCTAAACCCCCTAGAAATAGCATTTGACCTCGTGGGGACTAACAACATGTCCCCAGTTGGTCAAATTATTGTTTTTTACTATTCTTGTGAGGACTTTTGGTTTGTAACTATTTCTTATCGGTCTATTAACTAATTTACCACCTGGTGATTGCACCAGGCAGGCCAAAACTACACCCCACAACAATTTCAGCCTGCCTTTTCAAACAGCTCTTACATTACAATGGCATTATCATAATTTCACATATTATTCCAACCTCTGTGGCACAATATATTTAAAACACAGATAAATCAAGTTTGAGACTGCACTGGGCCTTTTAAACTGCTGTATTGTCAGTATGTTCTTGCACATCCACCAAGAGGTTGCAGAGAAAGCAGGAGAGATTGAACAAGCTGCTTGTCAAAAAGGGACACTTTTTGTACTTTGTCTCATTCTCACTGGTGGGTGTAATTCAATTCATCTTGTAAAGAAGATTCTAAAGCAGCAGTTTTCTGCTCTGACCTGACGAGATCCAGAGCCTGCTGGTTTTCTGTTCCACCTGATAATTAATTGCACACACCCGGTGTCCCAGGTCTAAATCAGCCCCTGATTTTTGGGGAACAATGAAAAAAATGCAGTGGAGCTGGCTTTGAGGTCCAGTTGAGTTTGAAGGTTCTGAAGACTGGTAAGCAGTTTCTGCTGGATAGTATCAGTCCATCTGCAGTATCATCAAGAATCTACTTTATCATCTCTGTCCATCTGCTGTATTATCTATCTGCTTCTACTACATGACAGTATCATGTCACCTGGATGTTGGCCATGGTGTGGTACCACCAGAACAGAAACGATTACTCTATCTAGATCACAGAGGTCGGTGGCACCTTAATTGGGGAGGACGGGCTCGTGGTAATGGCTTTAGCGGAATAGGTGATCTAGAATAGGGGATTCCATTTGTTCCGTTCCAGCCATTATTATGAGCCGTCCTCCCCTCAGCAGCCTCCACTGATCAATATCTCACCTGGATGACCAGAAGAGGACGTGTCATTTATTTTGAAGATGTTTCATGGTCATACACACCAGATAGGTGCAGTGAAATGTGTTGTTTTACAGGGTCAGCCAAAGTAGTACAGCGCCACTGGAGCAAATTAGGGTTAAATGGCTTGTTTAAGGACACAGACAGATTTTCACATTGGCTATTCCAACCAGCAACCTTTCAGTTACCGGCCAACCCCTCTTAACCCCTAGGCTACCTGCAACCCCAGTACTATATCTAGTATCAGCATCATTGTAGATTGTACAGTATCAGCATGTCACCTGGACGTTGGCCATGGTGTGGTACCACCAGAAGAGGCGTGAGGTGATGAAGTAGGCTACCACCACATCCACACTGTAGTGTTCGTGGGCCACCAGAATACACACCACTCCCACAGCAGCCAGCAGCCAGCACATCAGGTGGTACCACCAGAACGTCCGCGGGGAGTCTGGACGAGACAAAACACACACAGGAGGTTCTTTCATTTCATTAACCTGGTCAATGTTAAATGGTCAATGTTAAGTGGATGGCAATATAAACATATGAGTCTGGAGGAGAGGGGGGGGGGGGGGGGGGAGACAGACACACACAGGGGGTTGTGTATGTCGTCAGTAAGGTCAGACGTTGCATCCTCTTGAACAAGTCCCACACAGGAGGGAAGGTAATAGATCAGGGCTGTCAAACTCATTCCATGGAGGGCCTTCTTCCAATTAAGACCTAGACAACCAGGTGAGGGGGGTGTTCCTTACTAATTAGTGACAAGAGAGAAGTGAAAACCCACAGACAGCCCCTTAGAATGAGTTTGACACGTGTAATAGTGCAGGGTTTCCCAAACTCGGTCCTGGGCCCCGCTTGGGGGACCGTTTTGTTTTTTTCCCTAGCACTACACAGCTGGTTCAAATGATCTAAGCTTGATGATGAGTTGGTTATTGAAGGGGGGGGGGGGGGGGGCAGGGCAGGGTTTGGGAAACACTGTAATAGAGGATCAGGCCACACCTGGAAAATGTCCCTCCATCAACAAGATGTATATCTGCCCGGTAACATTACTACATAATCCAGGAAATGTTCAGAGATCATGATGCCGTAGCTATGGGACCTTGTTTGACCTAACAGATAATCTAACCTAGATGAGAATATGATATACTTGTTAGTTATCAATAATTAACAGTATTTAGATGTGTGTGTGATATTTTATCCAGTACTCACACTCTTTAATAAACAGGTAGGTGAGGGTGAGCATGACGGTGTGTCCGCTGTAGAGGAAGTCACCACACATGAGGTGGGAGCCGGTGATGGACAGACCGCCGCCGGAGATCAACGTCAGCACACGCTGCATCTTAGCGTGAGAGTCTCCATACAGCTGAGAGAGAGATGGAGGGAGAGATAGGAGGGAGAGAGAGAGAAAGAGGGGGGGTGAGAGAGAAAGAGGTAGGAGAGAGAGATTAGCTTGACAGACAATACAAGCAGCTTCAGTTACAGGAATAAAGAACATTATACAAAACGTCATTGTAACACAAACAATGTTCCCGTGTGGCTCAGTTGGTAGAGCATGGCACTTGCAATGCCAGGGTTGTGGGTTTGATTCCCACGGGGGACCAGTACAAACAAAATATTAAACAGTATGAACTCGCTACCGTAAATCGCTCTGGACAAGTGCATCTGCTAAATTACGTACAGTTGAAGTCGGAAGTTTACATACACTTAGGTTTGTCATTAAAACAGTTAGAACATCTACTTTAAACAGCTTGGAAAATTCCAGAAAATGATGTCATGGCTTTAGAAGAGTCTGATAGGCTAATTGACATAATTTGAGTCAATTGGAGGTGTACCTGTGGATGTATTTCAAGGCCTACCTTCGAACTCAGTGCCTTTTTGCTTGACATCATGCGAAAGTCAAAAGAAATCAGCCAAGACCTCAGAAAAAAATGGTAGACCTCCACAAGTCTGGTTAATCCTTGGGAGAAATTTCCAAACGCCTCAAGGTACCACGTTCATCTGTACAAACAATAGTACGCAAGTTTAAACACCATGGGATCACGCAGCTGTCATACCGTTCATGAAGGAGACGTGTTCTGTCTCCTAAAGATGAACGTACTTTTGTGTGAAAAGTGCAAATCAATCCCAGAACAACAGCAAAGGACCTTGTGAAGATGCTGGAGGACACCAGTACAAAAGTATCTATATCCACAGTAAAACCAGTCCTATATCGACATAACCTGAAAGGCCGCTCAGCAAGGAGGAAGCAACTGCTCCAAAACTGCCGTAAAAAAAGCCAGACTGCGGTTTGCAACTGCACATAGGGACAAAGATCGTACTTTATGGAGAAATGTCCTCTGGTCTGATGAAACAAAAATAGAACTGTTTGGCCATATTGACCATCGTTATGTTTGGAGGGAAAAGGGGGATGCTTGCAAGCCGAAGAACACCATCCCAATGTTAAAGCATGGGGGTGGCAGCATCATGTTGTGGGGGTGCTTTGCTGCAGGAGGGACTGGTGCACTTCACAAAATAGATGGCATCATGAGGGAGGAAAATTATGTGGATATATTGAAGCAACATCTCAAGACATCAGTCAGGAAGTTAAAACTTGGTTGCAAATGGGTATTCCAAATGGACAATGATCACAAGCAAACTTCCAAAGTTGTGGCAAAATCGCTTAAGGACAACAAAGTCAAGATATTGTAGTGGCCATCACAAAGCCCTGACCTCAATCCTATAGAAAATGTGTGGGCAGAACTGAAAAAGCGTGTGCGAGCAAGGAGGCCTACAAACCTGACTCAGTTACACCAGCTCTGTCAGGAGGAATGGGTCAAAATTCACCCAACTTATTGTGGGAAGCTTGTGGAAGGCTACCCGAAATGTTTGACCCAAGTTAAACAATTTAAAAGGCAATGCTATCAAATACTAATTGAGTGTATGTAAACTTCTGACCCACTGGGAATGTGATGAAAGAAATAAAAGCTGAAATAAATCATTCTCTCTACTATTATTCTGACATTTCACATTCTTAAAATAAAGTGGTTATCCTAACTGACCTAAGACAGGGAATTGTTATTAGGATTAAATGTCAGGAATTGTGAAAAACTGAGTTTAAATGTATTTGGCTAAGGTGTATGTAAACTTCCGACTTCAATTGTAAATGTTTGGAAGTGTTAATATGAGCCTGTGTTAATGGATAGAATTGTACCTATCCAATGAAATTGCATTTAAACTCGCCAGTGTCGTCATCTTTCTCCCATCAGATCACTGTACCACAATACCCAGAAAACCTCGATTCCCTGGGGCATATATTTCCGATCGAACTCAAGACCGGATGCGATAACGTTTATGTCTCCAGGGTTCGAATCCAAAATGGCTTTTTTATGAGCAGCTATTGAGCATGGCTGGCAGATCGATATGAGTTCTGGAGGGAGCCAGGATGAGAACACTGCAGGACGTGGTTCACATGCCACAGCTGACACACACACACACACACACACACCTTGGGGGCACAAGTGAAGTGATTGCCGGGTACAGGAAGGGTTGTGATGTACATGGTGACGCAGCGGTACAGGTAGAGGGTGCCAATCAGGAAGAAGAACCTCCGACCTGCAATCGACCTGGAAACAAACACACAAAGGGAAAATAAATGATGTCATCAAACAGGCCACTGTTAAAAGGGCTGTGGAACATTTCTCTTGGACATAGAACAGTGGAGGCTGCTGAGGGGAGGACGGCTCATAATAATGTCTGGAACGGAGCCAATGGAATGGCTTCCAACCATGTGTTCGATGTATATGATACCATTCCACCTATTCCGCTCCAGCCATTACCACGAGCCCGTCCTCCCCAATTAACGTGCCACCAACCTCCTGTGACATAATAATAATGAAAATGTCATGTTCAGCATACCGTAGCACTTCATATAGCCTACAATCACGGTCTTATACTGTTAAACCTGAATGTTGTATAGTCTGGTTAGAATTTCACATACATGGGGATAGCCTTTGACACAGATATCCCAAGATAACCGTTCTCTTACTTGTATCTGAGGAAAAGCCACTGTATAACCCAGATTCCCACCAGGAGCATGCCGTTGATCTCGGTGACCGTGAACGCCCACTTCACCCGGTCGATGTAGTCAAAGAACTTATCGGGCAGTGGCGGGCTGTTCTCCTTCTCCGGGACCCTCTCGTGGACGACCGTGATGACCACGGTGGTCAGGACCAGGTTGAAGATGGCGTAGAAGAACGCGATGGCTGTCTTCCACCACTCCGTGGGCAACCGGTTGCCCTTGGCGTCAGGCAGCGAGATTTTGACGTAGTCCCTGTGGTGCCCGATGACCTTGCGTAGGCATCGTTTCGTGTCCTCCGGAGTGTTTTGCCCGTGTTTGGGGCAGTTGGCGTTGGGGAGGGCCCCAAAGACACTGGCGAGGACCCCGCTCTCACCATCCATGCCCGGGTCCAGATGGGATGCAGTCGGGTCCACGAGCGCCATGGTCCAACACTGTCTACTGTCCACACACCAATGAAGAGCTCTCTGGTTCACCCAAAGTCAGCTAGTGCCTCTGAGGGCCCTGGATAAATAGGAATTAGTCCTTGTTGTTGGGCCTACTGTATTTGGTTTGACTGAGGCAAAGATGTCTTCCCCCTGAAGAAGAACAAGAGGTTAGGATTTCAGTTTCATTTTGGTTCAAAAGGTGTTTACTGTGTGCTTGTTTCCTGCAGGAGAAAGCAGAAAGGAGACACTGGAGAGACTTGAGCCGTAATGGAAGGATGGAATGCCTATCTGTGGGTAATCACTGGCTAATGTTCCCTCATTGTCTTCAATTTGGCTGGAGACAGACATGTCTGTTGGAAACTCATGACAACCTCTTCTCATTCTTCAGTTAACAAGATGCCGTACAGTAAACTAATATCCACCACCATTACATTAGCAAAAGAACAGTTGTAAACTGAGATACTAATTAATAATACCAGATGTCAAGGAAGTCATCATTGCGAAATGCTAGTAGGCTACAGATGTAGGATCTTAATCTGATCACTCTGTTGCAGGAGAACGTTCCTGCAATGCAGGACATTTAAAATGTGTAGTGTATTTGAGGTTTAAAATGGCTTCTGAAATTTGTAATTTCCCATTTGAAATTTCAGACTTGATTCTCCCCATCAAAAAAATGTATCAAAACCTACAAACATTTCCATTAAATATAATCCACATAATAATTCAAATTTCCTGTTGGTGCAGGATTATCTTCCTGCTATATCCTGCTATATATTAAAAGTAATTTCCTCGCCATCTTAAATAAGCATGCCCCTTTCAAAAAATGTAGAACTAAGAACAGACCAACAGCTCCGCACGCCTCGCAGCTACTTGCCCGAGCCTCCCCAGCTTCTCCTTCACCCAAATCGCAGATGTTCTGAAATAGCTGCAAAACCTGGACCCGTACAAATCAGCTGGGCTAGACAATCTGGACCCTCTCTTTCTAAAACTATCCGCCGCCATTGTTGCAACCCCTATTACCAGTCTGTTCAACCTCTCATTTCGTCCGAGATCCCTAAAGATTGGAAAGCTGCCGCGGTCATCCCCCTCTTCACAGGGGGTGACACTCTAGACCCAAACTGTTACAGATCTACATCCATCCTGCCCTGCCTTTCCAAAGTCTTTGAAAGCCAAGTTAATAAACAGATCACTGACCATTTCGAATCCCACCGTACCTTCTCCGTTGTGCAATCCGGTTTCCGAGCTGGTCACGGGTGCACCTCAGCCACGCTCAAGGTACTAAACGATATCATAACAGCCATCGATAAAAGACAGTACTGTGCAGCCGTCTTCATCGACCTGGCCAAGGATTTCGACTCTGTCAATCACCGTATTCTTATTGGCAGACTCAATAGCCGTGGCTTCTCAAATGACTGCCTCACCTGGTTCACCAACTACTTCGCAGATAGAGTTAAGTGTGTAAAATCAGAGGGACTGTTGTCCGGACCTCTGGCAGTCTCTATGGGGGTACCACAGGGTTCAATTCTCGGGCCGACTCTTTACTCTGTATATATCAACGATGTCGCTCTTGCTGCTGGTGACTCCCTGATCCACCTCTACGCAGACGACACCATTCTGTATACATCTGACCCTTCTTTGGACACTGTTAAATAACCTCCAAACGAGCTTCAATGCCATACAACACTCCTTCCGTGACCTCCAACTGCTCTTAAACGCTAGCAAAACCAAATGCATGCTTCAACCGTTCGCTGCCCGCACCCACCCACCCGACTAGCATCACTACTCTGGACGGTTCTGACCTAGAATACGTGGACAACTACAAATACCTAGGTGTCTGGCTAGACTGTAAACTCTCCTTCCAGACTCATATTAAACATCACCAATCCAAAATCGGCTTTCAATTTCGCAACAAAGCCTCCTTCACTCACGCCGCCAAACTTACCCTAGTAAAACTGACTATCCTACCAATCCTCGACTTCGGCGATGTCATCTACAAAACAGCTTCCAATACTCTACTCTGGATGCAGTCTATCACAGTGCCATCCGTTTACCACTGCGACCTGTATACCACCCACCACTGCGACCTGTATGCTCTAGTCGGCTGGACCTCGATACATATTCGTCGCCAGACCCACTGGCTCCAGGTCATCTACAAGTCTATGCTAGGTTAAGCTCCGCCTTATCTCAGCTCACTGGTCACGATAACAACACCCACCCGTAGCACGCGCTCCAGCAGGTATATCTCACTGGTCATCCCCAAAGCCAACACCTCTTTTGGCCGCCTTTCCTTCCAGTTCTCTGCTGCCAGTGACTGGAACAAATTGCAAAAATCGCTGAAGCTGGAGACTTACATTTCCCTCACTAACTTTAAACATCAGCTATCTGAGCAGCTAACCGATCGCTGCAGCTGTACATAGTCCATCTGTAAATAGCCCACCCACCCAATCTACCTACCTCATCCCCATATTGTTTTTATTTACTTTGCTGCTCTTTTGCACACCAGTATCACTACTTACACACCATCATCTGCTCATCTATCACTCCAGTGTTAATCTGCTAAATTGTAATTACTTTGCTACCATGGCCTATTTATTGCCATACCTCCTCATGCCATTTGCACACACTGTATATAGACTTTCTTTTTTTTCTATTGTGTTATTGACTGCACACTTGTTTATTCCATGTGTAACTCTGTGTTGTTGTTTCTGTCGCACTGCTTTGCTTTATCTTGGCCAGGTCGCAGTTGTAAATGAGAACTTGTTCTCAACTAGCCTACCTGGTTAAATAAAGATGAAATAAAATAAAATATCAAATCCTATATCTGTATGTTCCTTTCATTGCTAACTCTTCAACTATCAGCTCCTGTCCTGTGATTTAAATACCACATTTTCCCCCAAAAAAACCTGCCAACCTTCCAGGCAAAAAAAAACGAATTGTCGTTTCTCAAAATAGTCCAGGGATGATGCCAGAACCAAAATAGTAATCACTTCCCCAAAAGTTTCGGGAATGTAGCCTAAGCAAGGCTGCTGGTTTGCTTTAATGCAACAGAACACATGAAAAGCCATGGCTCCATAATGATGATTTAGGATTAGGATGATGATGAGCAGGGAGGTGGTGGAAACTTCAAGATGGTGACTTTAATTCCACTACTCTTTATATTTAGGATTGGGATGATGATGAGCAGGGAGGTGGTGGAAACTTCAAGATGGTGACTTTGATTCCACTACTCTTTATATTTAGGATTAGCAAATGAAGGAGATAGAGTTTACTGTACTAGTCATTCCTGGCTGTATCAGCTTAAATGTTCCTTTGATCAAAATGCTCTTTGTGGTGTTTACAACTGCAGGCTACTCTAGGGTGTTGACGGGAGTGTTTATTTGAACCTTTTGCAGTTGGATATTTCCCAGAAGCACTGGCTCATTTACTCTTTGAAGGCTCTTATTTTGGGGACTCTGACAATTGCACCAGACAGCTTTCTTTCTCTTTCTGTCCTCCCCTGCCTGAGATTATATCCCCAGCCTCCTCTCCTCTCTATATCCCCAGCCTCCTCTCCTCTCTATATCCCCAGCCTCCTCTCCTCTCTATATCCCCAGCCGCCAGGGGCGGTCCAAATGCAGGCTTCACATGTATAGACTATATGTTCTGCAAGACTTCCTCAAGTAGTTACAGTGTAGAAGCTGCTCACTGTACACCATGTCACTTGGCTTGTGTCGTCCACCTTGCATGGATGTTAGGAGATACAGGAAATGGCGATTGTTTGGGAGATGCATGTAGTACATCTGTATGTAGTTGCTGTATGAAGTGTGCTGGCTGGACAGACTGTCACTGTACTGTAGGCTAGGTCTGAGACTTGAGAGAGCAGAGAGAGAGAGAGAGAGAGAATAGGTAGAGCGAGAGAGATAGAGGGAAGAATTAGAGAGGAAGAGGGAAAAAAGAGCAAGAGAGGAGAGGTAGAGAGAGATAATAGGTAGAGAGGAGGAGGAGGTAAACAAAGAGAGAGAAGAGGGAAGGAGAGACAGAGGGAGGTAGACATAGATGGGTAGAGAGAGAGAGGGAAAGAGAATAGGTAGAGAGAGGTAGACAGATGGGAGGAGAGAGAGAGAGAGAGAGAGAGAGGGGTGTCTGTGGAATGCCGTAGAACCTATGGACTCTCTCATAAAGGGAGGACACCAATCAGAGGGGCTTTGTCCCGATACACAAGAACACACAATCCCATTGTACCAGCTGCCAATCCAGGTAAAAGACACACACACACTCTACACCATGCATGCACACATGTTCAAACACACACAATGCATAGACACATTACACCGACTGCACTGTACTTTGAGGTTTCTTTGAGCTAAGAAAAGAGAGCCCAGCCCATTGCTTACCCAGCTTTCAAAGCGAGGGCATCTGGCTTGATTGAAGAGTCCTAAGCTAAGTATAACCTCTGACTCCAAGGCCTACTACAAATGAAATCTTCAGCCAGGGGGTGGATGGATGACTGAGACCACAGAGTTGGTATCCTCTATCACAGATACAGATGACAGTCTTAGTATAGGGAGGCTCCAGTGTACCGGCGAGATTCACACGGCCAAAGAGCAAAGTGTGTGTGTGTGTGTGTAACCTGAGACTGACTGAAACCTGTCGACAGACACACCTCTCCTGCGTCACATTCCTCCAGGTGCACAAACACACACACACTGAGAGCAAGGGGTCGCCTTCTGAAATTCAAAGTACATTTTTCTCTGTTGTCTTTAATTATTAGAGAAAGTGTTATTGCAACCACATGCTTAAACTCTCAAAAAGTGAACAACTGTAGCTACAAAAATAAAGAATTGTTCATTTGATGTGGGAGTAATAGATAGTTTACTGTCAACTTTCCAGAGGTGGACAAACTAGCCAAAACAAAGGACCATGACTTACCTAAAGCCACAGGTCCGTTGACTAGCGGTTTCCATTAGCGCGCCAGAATAAAGCACAGATTCTTGGACACAGGACCATGAGTTTATTTGGGACTGAGCCTTTTCTCTTGTTTGTTTTGTGTTGAAGGGGACATGAGGTTTGAGGAGTTAAACCCTGGTGCCAGGTCCTTACTAACTAGTGTGTATATACCTGGGATTGATTTAGTGACTCAAATGGGGTGATTATAATGGTTGGTTTATAACATGTTTCCAAGTTGAGTTGTTTATTGAAACTGAATTTAAATGCAGGCTTCACATGTATAGACTACATGTTAAAACTGAATTTAAATGCAGGCTTCACATGTATAGACTACATGTTAAAACTGAATTTAAATGCAGGCTTCACATGTATAGACTACATGTTAAAACTGAATTTAAATGCAGGCTTCACATGTATAGACTACATGTTGAAACTGAATTTAAATGCAGGCTTCACATGTATAGACTACATGTTGAAACTGAATTTAAATGCAGGCTTCACATGTATAGACTACATGTTGAAACTGAATTTAAATGCAGGCTTCACATGTATAGACTACATGTTGAAACTGAATTTAAATGCAGGCTTCACATGTATAGACTACATGTTGAAACTGAATTTAAATGCAGGCTTCACATGTATAGACTACATGTTGAAACTGAATTTAAATGCAGGCTTCACATGTATAGACTACATGTTGAAACTGAATTTAAATGCAGGCTTCACATGTATAGACTACATGTTGAAACTGAATTTAAATGCAGGCTTCACATGTATAGACTACATGTTGAAACTGAATTTAAATGCAGGCTTCACATGTATAGACTACATGTTGAAACTGAATTTAAATGCAGGCTTCACATGTATAGACTACATGTTGAAACTGAATTTAAATGCAGGCTTCACATGTATAGACTACATGTTGAAACTGAATTTAAATGCAGGCTTCACATGTATAGACTACATGTTGAAACTGAATTTAAATGCAGGCTTCACATGTATAGACTACATGTTGAAACTGAATTTAAATGCAGGCTTCACATGTATAGACTACATGTTGAAACTGAATTTAAATGCAGGCTTCACATGTATAGACTACATGTTAAAACTGAATTTAAATGCAGGCTTCACATGTATAGACTACATGTTAAAACTGAATTTAAATGCAGGCTTCACATGTATAGACTACATGTTAAAACTGAATTTAAATGCAGGCTTCACAAATATAGACTACATGTTAAAACTGAATTTAAATGCAGGCTTCACATGTATAGACTACATGTTAAAACTGAATTTAAATGCAGGCTTCACATGTATAGACTACATGTTAAAACTGAATTTAAATGCAGGCTTCACATGTATAGACTACATGTTGAAACTGAATTTAAATGCAGGCTTCACATGTATAGACTACATGTTAAAACTGAATTTAAATGCAGGCTTCACATGTATAGACTATATGTTCAAACTGAATTTAAATGCAGGCTTCACCTGTATAGACTACATGTTAAAACTGAATTTAAATGCAGGCTTCACCTGTATAGACTACATGTTAAAACTGAATTTAAATGCAGGCTTCACCTGTATAGACTACATGTTAAAACTGAATTTAAATGCAGGCTTCACCTGTATAGACTACATGTTAAAACTGAATTTAAATGCAGGCTTCACCTGTATAGACTACATGTTAAAACTGAATTTAAATGCAGGCTTCACATGTATAGACTATATGTTCTGCAATACTGCCTCAAGTAGTTACAGTGTAGAAGCTGCTCACTGTACACCATGTCACTTGGCTTGTGTCGTCCACCTTGCATGGATGTTAGGAGATACAGGAAATAGAGGAATAATAATTCAGAACTTTACCTTGTGTTTATTCTTAAATTAAAGGAATAGATTGTGTTGTTTCAGATACTGTGGAGGCATGTTATATTTCCTTAGGTGGACCATATTCTTAGAGGTATTTTACCCACTAGGTGGAAGCACTGCACTATTTCACTATTTCTGTCCTTGAACTGTTCTTGTCTATTAAATGTTCTGTATTATGTCATGTTTCATGTGTACCCCACGAAGAGTAGCTGATACTTTTGCAATGGCTAATGGGGATCCTAATAAAATACCAAATGGTTAGGCCAACACAGTCCACATGCTGCCTATCTACCCACCCTAGATACAATTTCCAAACTGATATGAACAGGTCCCTCAGAAGAGAGGGCTACTCACGGAATTTGAATAGCAAAGTAGAGTACTTTGCACCTGACCTAAAATAGGGTGCATCCTGGTTTTCTAGTGTACTGTTTAAACAACTGTACGGTGGTGTCAAAATTTTGCCTTAAGCAGATTGACCCAACAGTACAAAACATGGTTTCATTCACTGGGGAAAATCACCCCAACAGCAACACTGAAGGAGAAAATAATTAAGTAATAAGGCCCGAGGGGGGAGTGGTATATGAGCAATATACCACGGCTAAGAGCTGTTCTTAGGCACGACGCAACACAGAGTGGTATAGTAAAAAGAAAGAGAACACAACACAGCATGGTATAGTATTCCACTATTCCAATACAGGAGACATGAACCAAAAAGGATGCCAGTAAAATGCACTTTAAATGGGGCTAATCTCTGCCTGTTCTTGCTCTCTACCTCTCTTCAGTTAATGATGTGAGGGCACTTCAGGAATGGCCTTTTTCTATTCTCCTGCACTTCAAAAGCTTCTGCCGCCTTTTAAAAGGTGCAAGTGCATCTCCAGCTTCCAAAATGCATCTTATACTGAACAAAAATATAAATGCAACACGTGAAGTGTTGAGCAGAATTATTTTGAACCTTTATTTAACTAGTCAAGTCAGTTAAGATCAAATTCTTATTTTCAATGACAGCCTACCGGGGAACAGTGGGTTAACTGCCTTGTTCAGGAGCAGAACAACAGATTTTTACCTTGTCAGCTCAGGGATTTGATCTTGCAACCTTTCGATTACTAGTCCAATGCTCTAACTACTAGGCTACCTGTCGCCCCGAGATCCCAGAAATGTTCCATGCGCACAAAAAGCTTACTTCTCTCAAAAATGTTTCTACAAATTTGTATTTCAACCCTGTTCTTAGTGAGCATTTCTTATTTGCAAAGATAATCCATCCACCTGACAGGTGTGGCATATCATAAAGCTGATTAAACATTACACAGGTGCACCTTGTGCTGGGGACAATACAATGTCACTCTAAAATGTGCAGTTTTGTCACACAACACATGTATCAAGGTTTGAGGGAGTGTGCAATTGGCATGCTGACTGCAAGAATGTCTACCAGAGCTGTTGCCAGATAATTTAATGTTCATTTCTGTACCATAAGTCGCCGCCTCCAATGCCATTTTAGAGAATTTGGCAGTATGTCCAACCGGCCTCACAACCACAGACCATGTGTATGGCGTCGTATAGGCGAGCAGTTTGCTGATGTCAACATTGTGAACAAAGTGGCGGTGGGGTTACGGTATGGACAGGCATAAGCTACGGACAACGAACACAATTGTGTTTTATAGATGGCAATTTGAATGCACAGAGATACCGTGACGAGATCCTGAGGCCCATTGTCGTGCCATTCATCCGCCGCCATCACCTCACGTTTCAGCATGATAATGCATGGCCCCATGTCGCAAGAATCTGTACACAATTCCTGGAAGCCGAAAATGTCCCTGTTCTTCCATGGCCTGTCTACTCACCAGACATGTCACCCATTGAGCATGTTTGGGATGCTCTGGATTGACGTGTACGACAACGTGTTCCACTTCCTGCCAATATCCAGCAACTTCGCACAGCCATTGACGAGGAGTAGGACGACATTCCACGGGTCACCACAATCAGCTCGTTTCGGATGGAACACCACCTTCCTGACTCACAGATGTTTCGCTTTCTCTTATGTAACAAACTTCTGAGAGGATGTCTGTAAACCAATAACTACGGTCCTGACTGTTGCTCTCTGAACAAAGCTCTATTAGGAACTATATCAGTAAATTATTTAGACAAGCAAGCACATCAAAGGCAACATGTCCTTATCAAGAAGCCTTCTCTGTCTCCTCTCCTTCTGTAGCGCTGAGGCCAACACTCAATGTTTTGATGCTTCACTCAAGGCTATCAATCAATGGCAGGTCCCTCAATGCTCTCTCAAGGTTACAGACAGTGCAGAGAGCATCATACGGGCTAAAATATGCTACAGGGCTTCTATGAGTAAGTAAAGGTGTGGATAATTTAAGTCTATAATTTCTTTCTATTCGTATTTACTGTAACTAATATTTTTCAGATGAGATTGGAGATATTTATTTCCAATGGTGTCCTCCGCATGACTGTACTGTGTAATGACCTGCAGCTCAACAGATAGCCTCTCCACCAGGCTAGTGTTCCACTGGTCCTCCCAGCTGTGTGCACAGCACAGCCTGTTTTTCCACCAGTCCCTACTTCTGCACCCAGTTCTCTCTCTGAGTCTACAGGGATGGGTGGTGATGGGAAAACTGGCAGCCAAACCTATCCCACATGCTCACAGACTGAGTAATGGATGGCACTCCACTCTCCCTGTGTTAGCTATACTAGCTATTTCTAGAGGAGTCACCCCAGTTGCCATGAAAGCTGTATTTTACTCTAGAGGAGTCGTGAAACTGCGGCCACCATTTTGGGCCCCACATAATGACATGTTACATGATAGCTGTCCAGTTATTTTGTCAGATTCACCATCAAAGGGAGGGTTAAAAATAAAGCAGAGTCACTACCAGAAGTGACTCAGCCCTGTGGCGATCAGAGCTCATCCAAAATCCTATTTTCCCTAACCTTAACCCCTAACCTTAACCCTAAAACTATACCTAACCCTCAACGTAACCCCTAACACCATGTGTATGTGACAAATAACATTTGATTTGAACACTAACCTTAATTCTAACCCTAATTGTAACCCTAACCACCCCTAAAATAGCATTTTTCCTTGTGGGGAGTGGCAAAATGTCTCGACTTGAGGATAGTTAAACACACACACACACACAGCTACTGCTTCTGCTCCCACAGAGAAAAAACATACACTATTCAAGAGCTTTGCAGTTTAGTTTAGAAATGTTTGGAAAGCAATCACATCATATTTGAGGAGACATTTTATGGGGAGCCCTAAGTGGACTATGATGCTAAATGCAGCTTTGAAAATATGGATGTATGTTTATGTGAGAGCAGTTAATTATGCATTTTTAGACAGTGGTTTACATACACTGTGAAGGCTTTATGGCACAGCACACACTGGTGGAATGAATGATGGCAAGTCCCATCACATAGGTCAGGATTCAGTGTATGTCCTTTCCCACTGTCCAATCAATGCAGTTGATTTAAATAAAGTTCAGTCAGTGAATAGATAAACGCACAGTAATCAATATGAGGTACTGCCTAACAGAGGAATATTGACATATCGTTGTCTGCTAATAAGACCTTTTTAGAGGCACATTTACTTTGCTTTCTTCAAATTTCTTAGATTTTAGCTCTTTATCTTTGAGTCTTCTTCTTATTGCAGTGATCGCTCTCTTTCTCCGATACCTCTCCTTCTCACTCAACAAGAGGGGCAACAGCATTGGAAGGTCGGCCGATTTAAATCCGTTTACCAAATTTTTACCAGCATGTCACATGTGCAACCAGAGGAAACAAATCCTAGACCACCTTTACTCCACAAATAGAGACGCATGCAAAGCTCTCCCCCGCCCTCCATTTGGCAAATCTTACCATAATTCTATCCTTATGATTCCTGCTTACCGGCAAAAACTAAAGCAGGAAATACCAGTGACTCACTCAATACGGAAAGGGTCAGATGACGAGGATGCTACACTACAGGACTGTTTTGCTAGCACAGACTGGAATATGTTCCAGGATTCATCCAATGGCATTGAGGAGTTCCCCACCTCAGTCATCGGCTTCATCAATACGTCCATTGATAACGTTGTTCCCACAGTGACTGTACGTAAGAAAACCAAACATGTTTCAAGCAGACCACCATAGTCCCTGTGCCCAAGGGAGCAAAGGTAACCTGCCTAAATGATTACCTCCCCGTGGCAATCACGTCCGTAGCCATGAAGTGCTTTGAAAGGCTGATCATGGCTCACATCAACAGCATCCTCACGGGCACCCTAGACCCACTCCAATTCGCATACCGCCCCAACAGATCCACAGATGATGCAATCTCAATTGCACTCCACACTGCCCTTTCCCACCTGGACAAAAGGAACACCTACGTGAGAATGCGGTTCATCGACTACATCTCAGCGTTCAACACCATAGTTCCCATGAAGTTCATCACTAAGCTAAGGACTCTGGGACTAAACACCTCCCTTTGCAACTGGATCCTGGACTTCCTGATGGGCCGCCCCTGGGTGGTAAGAGTAGGTAACAACACGCATGCCACGCTGATCCTTAAGACTGGGGCCCCTCAGGGGTGTGTACTTAGTCCCCTTCTGTACTCCCTGTTTACCCGTGACTGCATGGCCAAACACAACTCCAACACCATTAAGTTTGCTGACGACACAACAGCGGTAGGCCTGATCACAGACAATGATGAGACGGCCTATAGGGAGGACGTCAGAGAACTGGCAGTGTGGTGCCAGGACAACAACCTCTCCCTCAATGTGAGCAAAACAAAGGAGCTGATCGTGGACTACAGGAAAAGGCGGGCCGAACAGGCCCCCATTAATATTGACGGGGCAGAAGTGGAGCAGGTCGAGAGTTTCAAGTTCCTTGGTGTCCACATCACCAACGAACTATCATGGTCCAAACATACCAAGACAGTCGTGAAGAGGGCACGACAAAACCTTTTCGCCCTCAGGAGACAGAAAAGATTTGGCATGGGTCCCCAGATCCTCTAAAGGTTCTACAGCTGCACCATCGAGAGCATCCTGACCGGTTGCATCACCGTCTGGTATGGCAACTGCTCGTTATCTGAACGTAAGGCGCTACAGAGGGTAATGCATACGGCCCAGTACATCACTGGAGCCAAGATTCCTACTGTCCAGGACCTATATACTAGGCGGTGTCAGAGGAAAGCCCATAAAATTGTCAGAGACTCCAGTCACCAAAGTTAGACTGTTTTCTCTGTTACCGCACAGCAAGCTGTACCGGAGTGCCAAGTCTAGGTCCAAAAGGGTCCTCAACAGCTTCTACCCCCAAGCCATAAGACTGCTGAACAATTATTAAAATGGCCACCAGACTATTTTTATTGACCACCCCTCTGTACACTGCTGCAACTCGTTGTTTATTATCTATGCATAGTCACTTCACCCCTACCTACATGTACAAATTACTTCAACTAACCGGTACCACCTGTATATAGCCTCGTTATTGTTATTGTGTTACTTTTTATTATGATTATTTACTTTAGTCTATTTGGTAAATATTTTCTTAACTCTTCTTCAACTGCACTGTCAGTTAAGGGCTTGTAAGGAAGCATTTCATGGTAAGGTCTACGCTGTATTCGGCGCATGTGACAAATAAAGTTTGATTTGATTAGCATTGTAAACAAGTTCAAGCCTGTCTTCCATCAAGACATAGGACCAAATAACATGTGCATGTTCCTACTCTTTTACATGGGAAAATAATTCACCAACAGCACATAGCAGTAACTTTAACCTTTAGAAGACCAACATGGGCAGGTCTCTGGTCGGCTGAAACCACTCTGTTACACCCTGGTGGCTTAGCCACACATGGGTGGGTGCCTGGTGGATAATTTCAGGGTATGGAGACTGCCTGGGCTCCAGGATTACAGGGCGGGCGCCGCGGCGGGGGTGTGTCTGTGTGCTGAGTAGCAGGTCTCCACATTTAACATTACTTTTCAGGAACAGCCCTGGGTAGTTAGTAGGACACAGCCCCCTCCCCCCCACCTTCATTTACCACCATGTTCTAAAAGGGGCACCAGGGTGAGGTGAGGGTTCTGCCATGGAAATAGTAATTTTAATTTTAAGGGTTCCATGAGCTGTTCTGTCTAATGTAACTCAATGGAAGGCCATTTCCAGACTTTCATAGACCTGCTGCAATTGGAAATGGGCCGGTATTGGATTCATGTAATGTAATTAGACGAAGAAACATTTGAACATCTACTGTAGCCTACATCATTGGCTTGTACATTACACGTATTCTATTCAAATACTGTATAGTTAGCATAGTTTAGACGTTCAAAAAGAACATATCACCTGTAGAAGTGTGCCTTATCTACAGTATTTCCTGTCCCACGTCATGCTGCCAATGAATGATAACGAACCTGTTCTCTTGGCCCTAATAAAGTATCTTCACATGACATCATCATTTCGTGCACAATATTAGGCTAGTATTCTTTCCCCACTGAGGCATCTTTGCTTGCTTATTTAATATTGGGAAAGATCATGTTTGAATTTGGAAACTAGGCTATTTGGAACTGTCCATGACTATAGGCTACACAGTGAATGAAAGAAAAACGTATTTTGTTGTCGAACTACAATGACGTGACCTACTGGCAACATAACATAAATTGGCGATACCAACCTAGATCACAATAATTATCTTCACAGGTTGTAATATTCATTCCATATAATGCAATTCACTCTAGGCTATTTAGTAGCCTAGCATACGTGCATTTGGTTATAATTCATTTTATATAGAGCAAATCGTTTATCAACCTACCTGTCTTGCTTGGGATCCTCTCCAGTTGTGCGCCTTGTTCTTTCAGCGTTCAAACTCCTAATGTTTACATGGCTGGAATGAACTCTGCCTTTGAGCGTGCGCTCCTCCCATACGCAAACATACAGTGGTCCAACCCCCCTCTCTTTATTACTGTACAGCCTAGCCTACAGTCAGTTGCAGAAACTGTCGCCAAAAACATCACTTATTTACGTACCTGCCCACTCCTTTGTAGAAAGATTATTTAATAGTTTCCCCTGACCAGAGGTAATAGACATGATAAAGCAACCTTCCAATACCCACCCATTCAAAGATATCTTGCATAGCATTTTGAAATGCAAGATATGCAAGATATTTCAATCTTTTTCTAACTTTCAATAATGAATTAGGGGGGGAAAAGATATTTGATATTTGATTGCAATTTAAAAAATAAATAAATAAATAAATATTTTTAACTCTCATACAAAACATCTACAAAATAAACATGCTCTATTTAAGCCAGGTGGTTCACGCTTCAAAAGAGGTAAAGCCTAGTCTTAGCCAACTAGGCCTACATGATGATTAAGAAAAATAGGCTATTTATTCCCAGGCCTGTCCTGTAATGAAGACATTGGATAAGTACATAGCCTATCATCACACTTTTTTATTTGATGTGGGGTTAGGCGTCTTCCAAAAAAGCAAACTACAGTTCCAACCATATGCAACATTTAGTCGGCTACAAGTTTTAGATTACAGTGCAATTCTTCATAGATTGCTTTTAATGTTTTGTAATCAAGTCTGTCTTTACGATAATTGTTTTAAATGTTGGATAATATTTTGTATGTATTTTTTCATGAGTAGGATTTGCCACCGTACGTGATATAGTTATTTAAATAAGTTATTTCCAATCATATAATTGAATTGGGAAAAAATCGAACTGGAGCCAACAAACTAAAATGTCTAATATGAATATGTGTTTTATCCAATGTGCATTCCGTATTTATCTCCGCGATGCACACCACAGGTAATTAATAACTGGTCCAGGATATGTTATGTAATCTAGCTATGTCATCCATAGATGTCATCACGGTGTCGTTTGAGACTTGCGCGGATAAAACTGATTCCAAATCAGTTTTCAAAGAACAGACAGTTCACCAGCCGATATACATCACTTCCGATTCTGATGACGCTGGTCGTCCTCCTCGGTTCCTGTTTGAGGTTCCTCCATTCAAAGAGATAACTGTCCGTAAAAAGATAAGGCGTTAGTAATTGATTTAGTAGGTCGCATATACCGTAACCGGTGACGAAAGCTTTCATTATAGACCGTTATGGAGACTTCCGGAAACTCTCACAAGAAACCGAAGCTGAGCAACGCGTCCAGCGAGAATTGGGTGGGTTGTTGTATACATTCCTACCCCGACGACCGCTGCCACGTCAACAATATGCTGCTGAACTATCAATGTTGTCTCTTGTTACTGCAATTTCTGTTCCCAGTAAAACATTTACTGCTATAATTAAATGATGCAATACTTTCTTAGCTGCGCGGAGTGGCCGTGTTCCTATGATTGGAGAAATGCAACTAGTTAGCTTCTTAGTCTTGCCACCAAATGCCAGACAGACAGCCATTTGTAGCAAGCTATAGCTTGCACGACATTCCAGGAGCAAGCTGTTCTGCCTATATAGTAACTGCAGTTAGCTAGCTAACTATAAGATCCTGTATCTGCTGCAAAATGATCTGTCGTCATCATGATGACCCGTGTCCCTTGATGTACATTTTTGTGTGACTCAAAATGTTTCTTGCTAATCTACTCAGCAGGAGCCTAGTGACCGAGCACATGCATTGGAATGTAGGCCTATGTCACCTTACTGTACATTAGGTGCAAACCAGTCCTTCAACGTTTTTGTCATAATATTGCTGATGACCTTTTGCTTCATGAGTAAGAAATGTGCCTGTCCTGGACTCTGTGCAAGTCAGTGTGACTTCTGTATGTTGCAAAGTCACAGTCAGTGTTAGCTGCAAATACAAATGGGACTAAGTCAGTGTAATTTGATATGAAACTAAAGGACAGAAGAATATTGTGATTGCAGGGAATGCAGAGGGCGACTAATGTGACCTACCAGGCTCACCATGTCAGCAGGAACAAGCGTGGTCAGGTGGTGGGGACGAGAGGGGGCTTCCGTGGATGCACTGTCTGGCTCACAGGTATACAGAAGAACTAAAGTTCAGTTCGCCTGGTCCCAGATCTGTTTGGGCTGTGTTGTCAACTCCTAGGGTCATTGGTTGTTGTGAGACTGACCATAGGAGTTGGCAAGACCACACAAACAGATCTGGGACCAGGCTATCGTCAGTTACAGTCTTCAAAGAAATACAAATGTTTTATTAAGCCTTTCTTTCAGTCACTTTATATTCACTCACCATTGAACAAGATTTACTGATGTATTTAGGTTTTAAGTACTACCAAAAGACAGTATTAGCATTCAATCAACAGTAGCGTTTCTAAAGAATGCATCACATTCATCCACGCTCTGCCTTCAATTCTAATATTGTCAAACACCATTTGTTATCATGGCTTCAAAGCTAATATTGACGGCCACCATTTCTCATTCATTCAATGCTAATATTGACGCAATGCTAAAATGGGGTATAGCTAGTTGGCTACACTCAATACTAATATTGACCAACCACCATCAACACCTATTCCTTGCCACTCTCTCCCACCCAGGTCTGTCTGGGGCTGGGAAGACCACGGTGAGCATGGCCCTGGAGGAGTACCTGGTGTGCCACGGCATCCCCTGCTACTCGCTGGATGGAGACAACATCCGCCAGGGCTTAAACAAGAACCTGGGCTTCAGCCCTGAGGACCGCGAGGAGAACGTCAGGCGTATAGCTGAGGTGGCCCGCCTGTTCGCCGACGCAGGGCTCGTTTGCATCGCCAGCTTCATCTCTCCCTACGGACGGGTGAGTGAGAGGGGATGGGGGGAACAAGTGAGAGAAAGAGGAGAGGGAGGAAGAGACAGAATAGAAGGGGATATAGGAAGACGGAGGGGAAGTGGTGACAAGTCATGAGAAAGGGAAGATGAAAGAGAGCAAAAAGAAAGATGGAGAGAGTTAATATGCTGCTACTTGTGTTTTGCCTGTAATTCCCAGTTGACGATTTCAAATACACTATCATCATCATACCATTGTCAGGAGTTAACTATCCCGTTGTTTGTCTCCCCATCGTCCAGGATCGTGTGAACGCCAGGAAGATCCACGAGGCTGCAGGCTTGCCCTTCTTCGAGGTGTTTGTGGACGCGCCGCTTGACGTGTGTGAACAGAGAGACGTCAAGGGCCTCTACAAGAGAGCCAGGGCTGGAGAGATCAGAGGTAAGGCTAGATAAATAACACATGCTTATACATATAGGCATTTTACCATAACTCTTATAGCATTAGTAAGTATGAAAAAGTAGAAGAGAGAAGTCACTAGAGAAAGCATGTGAAGTGTATTGGTTTTGACCAGAGGAAGTGCTGTTTCGTTTATCGCTTAGTGAAACAGTGAGTCACAAGCTAAGGAAGCTGCAGGGACAAGATCTTCATCTAGTCTAGTGCACCATGCTGAGCTCGGAGTTCAAGTTCATTTGTCATATGCACAGTATCCACATGGTGTGCACAGTATCCACATGGTGTGCACAGTATCATCCACATGGTGTGTGCACAGTATCATCCACATGGTGTGTGCACAGTATCATCCACATGGTGTGTGCACAGTATCATCCACATGGTGTGTGCACAGTATCATCCACATGGTGTGTGCACAGTATCATCCACATGGTGTGTGCACAGTATCATCCACATGGTGTGTGCACAGTATCATCCACATGGTGTACACAGTCCAATGAAATGCTCACTTGCAGGTTCCTTCATGCTAAGCTCTGAGCTGTAGGCATGAGACGATATACTGTGAAGCCTAGTTGACCAGTTGGACAGCTTAAGACATGATCTACCAGGTGTCATATGTCAGGTAGTAGAGTGACTAATTGAATGGGGGGATGGGGTGGGATTCAGCCCAGTTCGAGTGCGTCCTCAGACCACACTATTAAGAATCTTGTCTCTTCAAGTCACGCCAAGCTGGATAATAAGCTGTGTGAACCATGTTTTTAAACAAGCCTGTCTAGATTTCAGTTAATTTGTGTGACTTGTGCAGTGGTTCCAACCGGAGGTACTGGGGCCCCTGGGGTTACTTGGTCTATCCATAGGGGTACTTGAGAAGACTCTGTTCAAATGCACATGAGGGGGTACTTCAGGGGTACTCTGGGAAGAGCACAATTAAGTTGGTGGTACAATAACTGATGACGTTTGTGAGCCACTGACTCAGTGGATAGATATTACCTTCCCTGCAACTTTAATGAAGTCACAACCTTTCTGCAAATTACATATTGTTTCATATTCAGCTATTGTCATTCGTGCCAATTGAGGGACTGATTTATCTATTCTATGAATGAATTGTGACTGTTTTCTCCATGTGTCAGGTTTCACTGGGATAGATTCGGAGTATGAGAAACCAGAGGCCCCAGAGCTGGTGCTGAAGACTGACACCTGCAGTGTCAACGAGTCTATACAGCAGCTCATTGACCTGCTACATGAGAAGGTGAGAGAAACAACCTCCTCTTTCATCCATCCATCCATCCATCCATTGATGACGTTTGATATGAACAGATTAATTGAAACCTGTAACATGGAATCATGCTGTCACATTTAATTTCCACCACTAGAGGGCAGTGTCGTCACACTTTCAGATTGGGATTCACATTTCCAAAATACTAACGCCTCACAGCTGTATAACCCCACTTTCACACCCCTGAATTCTTATCCAACGCGATCAACCTCTTGGAGGTTCTCGTTTTGCCATAATGTTTTGTGCATTTTCACTGGTATAATGAATGAATATTTGTAGGATATAGTGCCGGTGGATGCTTCCTATGAAGTGAAGGAGCTGTACGTAGTGGAGAACAAGTTGGACCTGGCCAAGACGGATGCTGAAACACTACCTGCTGTGCAGATTGGAAAGGTAACCGTTCTCATCAAATACCATTTTTACTAACACCTACTGGTATTTTCCGAGAGTCTACGGGGGATGGATAGATTCTAAAGGCCTATGTGAAAGTGATAAGGGAACATTTCTGAAAGTGTGATCCATGTTCGACCACACTTTGAATGCTGTTGAATCGTTATTTGCGTGCTGATTGACCGCTGTTTGACCACAGGTGGACATGCAGTGGGTTCAGGTGCTTGCTGAGGGCTGGGCCACCCCTCTGAACGGCTTCATGAGGGAGAGGGAGTTCCTGCAGTGTCTCCACTTTGACTGTCTGCTGGACGGTAAGGCGGCATCATGGCCCTTTCTCAATAATCTTTCCTTGATCCCTGATTTCCTCTTGTCCTCTCCTCAAAATGTCTGCCTTAGAGTCCTTTCCTTGCCTACTTCTCAAAATGTCTGCCTGCCTTAATCCTCTCTTCACTTCTCACTGACATTTTGAGAAGGAGGTGCAGTGTTAAATACAGGTGTATTTCTCTTGAGGTCAAATAAATTGATGGATGTAATGCTCTATAATGACCACTAGATGGAGATGAAAGCTCTCAAAAGGACATGTTCAGATCAAATCAAATGTTATTTGTCACATGGCCGAATACAACAGTGAAATGACTTACAAGCCCTTAACCAACAATGCAGTTTTAAGAAAAATAAGTGTTAAGTTAAAAATAACAAATAGTTAAAGAGCAGCAGTAAAATAACAGTAGCGAGGCTTTATACAGGGGGTACTGGTACAGAGTCAATGTGCGGGCCACCGGTGTCGAGGTGATTGAGGTAATATGTACATGCAGGTAGTTGGAACTTTACAAGTGGTCTTGATTAGCTCATCATTACCTCAACATGATCGAATACATGAGTTATTATAGTTCATCAAAAGTCTGATTTTTAGATGAAAGAATCAGAGGGATAATCTTACCATGCTATTGTGTTGAGTCATCGTGATCCTTTTACACTTCAGGCTCAAGACTTTTAATTCTCTGGAAACAAATAGAACCGGTACCTTTTGAGTTGGGCTGAAGGAACGCTGCGGGGCCCAGTCTTGGTATTGGTGAAATTGTGTAATTACACCAATTTCCTACACAGCGTTTGAATTTCCAAAAAAGAGTCAATTTGCTTTTATTGCCGACATAACACTGACCCTTAAGGCGACGTGTGTGATGTGTTGCCAATACATACTGGCACACACACACACACACACACACACACACACACACACGCAGCATAAAAATGTGTTAAACAACAGAAATGATAACCAAGCCAGTGTTTCATTAGCTGTCTGATATCACAGGTGTTCCTTACAGCAACAACTCTCTCTTCTTCACAGCACCAACGAGTCATTTTTGGATCAGGTCATGTTTGGTTTTTCTTTAGATATAATTCCAATATGTTTTGAACCAGAGCTAATGGTGACTCTATGCTGCGGCAAATAAACGGAACTGGGCCTGTGTACTTGGTAGAGAACGCTGAATGACGTGTCCATGTGCCCTCACTCGGGTTTCTCTTGTTTGTCCTAGCGAGGGAAATGTGAGCGGAGGAAAAGGATGAAGCCTCAATATTGATTGCCTCCACAAACTATAATTTGTCTATTTCCAGTTCCTTCTAGGGATTTTATAGTGGATGACCCTTGCAGAGCTGGAGGAGCTTCTGTTCCACACAATCGCAACTGAACCAAACGTGACTGGATAGAATTCAGATCATTTGTTCATTTAAATAACAGAACTTTTGTAGTTAAATGATCCTTTTACCCTCACTTTCACTTAAGGTTGCAAAATTCTGCTAACTTTCCCAAAACTCCCTGGTTTTCCAGAAATTCTGGTGGGAAGATTCCTGGAATTACGAGGAAATAAGCAGGAAATATGGGAATCCTCCAACCAGGATTTCTGGTAAACCAGGGAATTTTGAGGAAGTTACCGGAATTTTGCAACACTACTCACTTCATTGTAATCCGTCCCTGATTTGGAGTCCCAGTTAGTAGGATTGACAAGGACACCAGCATTTCCCTGGTAGATGACTGTGTTATGTGTTTGTGCCAGCTCCTTGTTTGGCATGGGCCAGGCTGGGACAGCAGGCATGTGTGTGTTCACGTGTCTTATTGAAAGCAGCTGTGTGTGCTAACTCTGTGACAGAGGACGAAGGAGTGGTGGCGGGGTGGTTGGCAGCAATGGCATCCCATCCAGCAACACACCATCTGATCCAATAGGATGTGAAAAGCGTGCTGGTCATGTTGGTTTAATCAAGGTGTAGGGCTGAATGAATCTGCCAACATCATGTCAACACAGGGCCTCTCTCTTTTCTCTCTCCATTTCTTTTTCTCTTTTTTTCTTTTCTTTCTTTCTTTCTGCGAGGGTCAGAAACCACCTGAATGCACAAGACTGGATGGTGTTTGTTCCCTAATCACCTCGTATATCTTAAATGTCTAAATATTCCCTGGCATAGTATGCAGTAGATAGGCTGTACTTGAAGTTATCGTAAGAGAGACAGTTAGTGACGCTGCAGTTTTGCTGATGGGGCTGTCTGGTTTCTGACTTATCAACTTCCTCTGTCAGCAGTCTGACGTTGACTTATTCTGTGTCTCAAAGCACTAACATGGCCACCTTCCATGTCTCCTTTCCTTTATTCAACCTCTGACCCCCTCAATGAACCCACCTGTTCCCCTCCTGTCCCCTAGGTGGCGTCATCAACCTGTCTGTGCCGGTGGTGTTGCCGGTGTCGGGGGCGGACAAGGAGCGTCTGGACGGCGTCACGGCCATGGCCCTGGTGTACGAGGGCCGCCGTGTGGCCATCCTCCGCAACCCCGAGTTCTACGAGCACCGCAAGGAGGAGCGCTGCGCCCGCCAGTGGGGCACTACCTGCAAGGACCACCCCTACATCAAGGTCAGTGGTTAGTTCCAGAGACCCCTACCACATAGACAGGCAGGGCAGCCACGGTCCGGTCCACTGCACCGCGAGGGGTGTTGTGCCCGCAAAAGCTCTCAACGTTGAAAACTGTTGCGTAACACTCCTACATCAAGGTCAGTGGTTAGTTCCAGGGACCCTATCACATAAACGAGCAGGGGGGCTACGGACCGTTACACTGCGCAGCAAGGGGTGTCTTGACTATCCGACGAAAACTGACACTATTTAACTGTCATGTAACATGTCAAAACGACGATGTTTGTTTTCCTATGAGTGTTTCTTATCTTTGTTTGGCTCAAACCGGTGCTCGTGACGGCTTCAGGTGACAGTTTATGTGATGTGACAGGGAGGAAGGAGCCTTGGAGTTCTCACACCTCCCTCCACCACGTTTATTATCATACACCCATACCTTCTGTTACGGCTACACAGTCTCCAGAGCTGTTTAGAATGTCCCACTGATAGTTATGATGAAATGGAACCCTGGTGATAATGCTGAACAATGCAGGCATGGCCCCTGAGATGGTTACCCTTAACGTGCTGTTTGATAAACACCCTTCCCATATCCAACCAACTCTCCCCTTGGCCTTGCACACACACACACACACACACACATTCGTTCTAATAGAAGACAGATCCTAGGTGACCCTTTTCCTCAGTGCTGCTTATGGAAGGACTGAATAAGGTGGAGTAGTGTTGTAAAGGAAGGAGCTGCTGCTCTCCTTCCCCTGTCAGAAGTGCTTGTGTAATCGCTCCATCGCCCTCGGACCGCCCTCAATTGGCACATGTGTTTTATTTGGAGCGCAGTCTCTCTCGGCCCCCTCTCTCCATCTGGCCCCTTCAAACTGCCTTTTATTTACACAGGGCTTTTAGTAAAGCTGTCCTGGACTTGGAGCTGGCCCTGCTGAACACGTTACCCCTCGCCAGCAGCCACCCACCTCATCCATTCCAAATATACCTGAGCAAAGATGGCAACAATGGTTTCTGTCTGATCTGGACTGTTATTATATCAGTGGGTGCTCAGGTAGACTTCATGGCGTCCTGAAATGATCCCACCCCCCTGCTTTAAAAAAACTACAGGCGCCAGCCAGCCGTGGCGAGAGTTCAGACCTGGGAAAGCTGTATCGCACACACAAGTGCAGTCACACACACGCCGCCACGTCACACAACAGGACTGGAGATCTATAACTGGGGAGGACAATTGTGAAATTGCATTTTTGAAACCCTATCTTCAAGACTGATGGTGGCAGGAGCCGGGCTAGGGTTATTTTTGCTTTCTGTCTCGGGACAATTTGGGCTCCCATTGTTATTATGGATTAGTGTGGGTTTGCACACACACACACACACACACACACACACACACACACACACACACACACACACAGGGAGCTGGAGTAGTGCTATACTGTCTGCAGCCCAACTCAGTGTGATGATTTTAAACCCACTGAACACACACACACACACACACACACACACACACACAGGGAGCTGGAGTAGTGCTGTACTGTCTGCAGCCCAACTCGGTGTGATGATTTTAAACCCACTGAACAGACACACTAACACCACAGTGGCTCATTCTAAAGCCACTGAACAGACACACTAACACCACGGTGGCTCATTCTAAAGCCACTGAACAGACACACTAACACCACGGTGGCTCATTCTAAAGCCACTGAACAGACACACTAACACCACAGTGGCTCATTCTAAAGCCACTGAACAGACACACTAACACCACGGTGGCTCATTCTAAAGCCACTGAACAGACACACTAACACCACAGTGGCTCATTCTAAAGCCACTGAACAGACACACTAACACCACGGTGGCTCATTCTAAAGCCACTGAACAGACACACTAACACCACGGTGGCTCATTCTAAAGCCACTGAACAGACACACTAACACCACGGTGGCTCATTCTAAAGCCACTGAACAGACACACTAACACCACGATGGCTCATTCTAAAGCCACTGAACAGACACACTAACACCACGGTGGCTCATTCTAAACCCACTGAACAGACACACTAACACCACGGTGGCTCATTTTAAACCCACTGAACAGACACACTAACACCACGGTGGCTCATTCTAAAGCCACTGAACAGACACACTAACACCACGGTGGCTCATTTTAAAGCCCTGTTGAGTCATTGGCTGGGTGAGATGCTGTGAATTTGCATCTCCTGTTTCACTCAAAATGCCCTTCAATTCAACAACGTTGAACAGTCAACACTATCTTCAGCGTCTCTGTTATCCATTCTGGGTTGGTGTTCAGTTGTAGGCACTGTCAGTTTACCAAGAAAGCAGCGTGGTTGGCTGGCCATCAGCTACCCATAATCCTCTAGTGCGTCTGTGTCTGGCGGCTCTGGCCCTGCTGCAGGCAATGCATGCTGGGTAGTGGGTTCTCCCAGACCTGTCACTCACTCTGTTTCTCCAGCGGTGCTATCCTGTCTCTGCTATGTGTGTGTCCAGCTTGCTATGATTAAGGTGTCACTCGTTTAACACACACACTTTAACTCCCTGCGCTGTAGCCGATCCGTCAACACACCCCTCGCAGGCGGCAGCCCCTCATCCCGTCTCCGTCTCTCTCTGAGACTAGGGATAAGCTGCTCCGTATTACGTCGCGGTCAATCCACGTTTCCTGTTTACTCCTGGCCGGGCCGCCAGGGAGACGGAAACTACAGCATGCTGAATTGTTTCATTTAGCAGGAGTCCCCTTATCTAAAACACAGTGTGTGTATTATCGTGTAAATGCAGCTTTGGGTTACCCCTGAGCTAGCATTCTACTATCATTTTCCATCTTAATGTTTAAAAGATCTACTGTGTGTTTGGGATTTGAATTGAAGCCGTTTTCCTCAGATAGGTCTTTCATGTCTCTGCCTCCAAAGTGAGGGTTATTCGTCTGCCACTGATCTGGAGCCAGTAGATCAGACTAGTTGGATCAAGTGGAGTGAAAGGCACCTCTTCACACCGTGACACTGAACTCCATCCATCCTTCCTCTCTGGCTTATTGATGATAACAACACGAGGGCAGAGTTTTAGCAGCTTCGGTTCTCTCTGTGTTTTATTGAACACTGAAGATATATGCAGTGTATATAATCTTGCGGATAATACATACTCCATCTCTGTTGTGAAAGACGTCCCACTACAACTTACAAAGACTTGGGCCAAATGCACTACCAACGTCTGTCAAACAGTCAGTGCTACTGTGGAATCCTCCTCAGAATATAAATTATAGTCTGTGAAATCTAAGACTCAGCCCCCATAGTTACACCCATAGGAACCCACCCCCTTTAAATCCAAACCATTACATGCCACTGTGACCATTTGTATATGGGACATCAGAACTGCTCACTAGTAGGCTGGTATTGTTTTCTAACTTCAACTCCTTGAGTAATATTGAATAGCCATCTCCATAAGACACATTAGTGTATATGCTTCTGGACCCCTGGTCCTGCCATAGTCTATCCATAGTCCTGATGCTTTAATGGCTTTAGTACCTCCGCTGCAGAGTGTACTCCATAAAGAGCCCAGTGGTTACAGCACAGGCACCAGTAGTAAATGCCCAGAAAGGCAGACCAAGAGTTATAGCCTGAAACAAAGCTGGCTGTGCCTGGGTTTAGCAGTACTTTGGGGACATTAGAACAACCTTGTAAGGGGAAAAATGGCTTCAATGCGGTCCATGAGCTCATCATGGATGGTGTCTCATTGTGGATTACATTACACGTCATATTTTGTGTTCCTCGTGAGTTGTTTTCGCTAAAGTCGAGAGAGATGCGGTCAAAGGCATAAAGGGGATTCTTCATTCTTACTGGGTTCCAATTTGTTGGAGTCTCAACTTTTTTAGATGTTGTATTTAAAGTTGTCTGGGGGCTGTTACTGATTTATCCATAATCCCGCCCCTCTTTCAGCGGTTGCCAGATTGGGGAGGTTTACTGTTTGAAACAGTCCTTGATGGCTGTCATAACTGCAGTATGAACATGGTAGAGGAGTTAGAGAAGCCACTTGTTTAGCATCAATTTCAAATGAATCCATAGCCACAGGCTCTTCATGTACCTCTGACAGGATTGGATAGTTATAAGCAATATGGTCATTACTGCACCTCTCTCTTCTTTGATAGGCTGAAATGTTCACCATATTGCTTACACCTATCCAGTCTTTTCAGATCTGCACAATACCCGGGTTGAAATAAGTTCTGGTAAAAAGGTCATTGAAATGTCCTGGGAAAATATTTTTAGAAAAGTGGGAACCCTGGAAAATATATGGGTCACAGTGAAGTGGGTGCAGTATTGTATGATGCTAATGGTCAAAGTGTTGTCTCTCTGTCTGGTCCAGATGGTAATGGAGAGTGGAGACTGGCTGGTAGGAGGAGACCTGCAGGTCCTGGACAAGATCAGCTGGAACGACGGCCTGGACCAGTACAGACTCACCCCCACTGAGCTCAAACACAAGTTCAAGGAGATGAATGCAGGTAACGGTAGAGAGAGTTACATCTCTCTTTCTCGCTCTCTGTTTAAGAAAACCAGGATGTCTCAATAAAGATGCAGCATCTAAATCAGTGTTTCTCTGACCTCTTTCTCCCTCCAGACGCGGTGTTTGCCTTCCAGCTGCGTAACCCGGTGCACAACGGCCACGCCCTCCTCATGCAGGACACCCACAAGCGTCTGATCGAACGGGGCTACCGCCGGCCCGTCCTACTGCTGCACCCGCTGGGCGGCTGGACCAAGGACGACGACGTGCCGTTGGAGTGGCGCATGAAGCAGCACGCCGCCGTGCTGGACGAGGGCGTGCTGAAACCCGAAAACACCATCGTGGCCATCTTCCCGTCGCCCATGATGTACGCCGGCCCCACTGAGGTAAGCTTAGCAGTAACCTGACCATAGAACCCATAGAACGGGCTTCCCTATACAAGTCAATGGTTGAAATAATGGGAGGACTGGCAGCCAAGTCCGTTCTATGGATTCTATGGACCTGACAAAGTCTGTAACACAAGGCAAAGTAATGAGTACACTTGGGAGTACACTTCAAGAACTGGAAGCTACTTAAATTGCCTGACTGTCACTGTGATGTAATATGATGGGACGGTCCACACGTGACTTATGAAATCAGCTTAATCTAACATGGATGGCAATTTACATTCAGATTTAGAAAGTTCAATATAATCTCTGTCACTTTGTACTTGATGCCTGTCTAGCTGTTTGAAGTCTCCTGCTGTCCTTTAATCATGTCGTCAGGGTTATGGGGAGACGATCATTGGGACCAGACTGAGCTCTGTTCTGTTCTGGGGAACACGATGCAGCCTGAAAAGGCCCATCATCTGTCTGTGTGATCTTACAGCCTGACATCAAATGCACCACAAAAGCATCCTCATTGTTAAAAGTAGAACCAACCCGTTTCTGCTTTTTTGGAGCCTTCTGAGAATAAAGGTTTTAATGTAATTCCATTGTCCTCCAAGAGTTGCTGCTTGTTCTCTGTCATTTCTGCACCTTTGTTGGATAGCGAGGTAGTGATCCCTTCTCTTCAGATGGACTTCACCCATAAAATAATAAAATACTTCTTCACCCTGAAATAATACAACAGGCTTAAGATCAGTCCAGGTCCATACATTTTAGGAGAAGATGAATGATTTTCCGGCCTCATCTAACACCCTATGAAATGTTATGTGCGTTTGACTACATATGCTATATTCCCATCCATCATAAGTCAAGTTTATTTGTCATACAGGGCCTTCAGAAAGTCTTCATACCTCTTGACTTATTCCAAATGTTTATGTTCCAGCCTGAATTCAAAATGGATTAAATAGATTTTTTTCTCAATAATCTACACACAATACTCCATGATGACAAAGCGAAAATGTGTTTTTTGACATTTTTGCAAATGTATTAATTAAATGCAGAAATACCTCATTAACATAAGTATTCGCACCCCTGAGTCAATACATGTTAGAATCACCTTTGGCAGTGATTAAAGCTGTGAGTCTGGGTAATTCTCTAAGAGCTTTACACATCTGGATTGTACAATATTTGCCCATTTTATTTTGTTCAAAATTCTTCAAGCTCTGTCAAATTGGTTGTTGATCATTGCTTGACAACCGTTTTCAAGTCTTCCCACAGATTTTCAAGCAGATTAAATTCAAAACTGTAACTCGGCCACTCCGGAACATTCACTGTCTTCTTGGTAAGCAAGTCCAGTGTAGATTTGGCCTTGTGTTTTAGGTTATTGTCCTGCTGAAAGGTAATTAATCAGCCAGTGTCTGGTGGAAAGCAGACTGAACCAGGTTTTCCTCTGTAGTTAGATCCATTAGGTTTATCCCCAGTCCTTAACGATTACAAGCGTAACCATAACATGATGCAGCTACTACTATGCTTGAAAATATGGAGTGTGGCACTCGATGTGTTGTCTTGGATGTGCTCCAAACATATTCAGGACAAATGATTTGCTTTGCCACATTTTTTGAAGTATTACTTTAGTGCCTTGTTGCAAACAGGATGCATGTTTTGGAATATTTTTATTCTGTACAGCTTCCTTTTCACTGTCAATTAGGTTAGTATTGTGTAGTAACTACAATGTTGTTGATCCATCCTCAGTCTTCTATCACAGCCATTAAACTCTGAGTCCCCATTGGCCTCATGGTGAAATCCCTGAGCAGTTCCTGAGCTATGAAGGACGCCTCTATCTTTGTAGTGACTGAGTGTATTGATACACCATTCAAAGTGTCATTAATATCTTCACCATGCTCAAAGGGATATTCAATGTCTGCTTTTTCTATTTTTACCCATCTACCAATTGGTGCCCTTCTTTGCGAGGCATTGAAAAACCTCCCTGATCTTTGTGGTTGAATCTGTGTTTGAAATTCACTGCTCGACTCAGGGACATTACAATTATCTCTATGTGTGGGGTACAGAGATGAGTCATTAAAAATCATGTTAAACACTTTCACACAGTGAGTCTATGCAACTTATGTGACATTTTCACTCCTGAACGTATTTAGGCTTGCCGTAACAAAGGGGTTGAATACTTATTGACCTAAGACATTTCAGCTTTTCATTTTAGTTAGTAAAATAAAAAAACACATTTCGACTTTGATATTATGGGTTATTGTGTGTAGGCCAGTGACACAATCTCTATTTAATACATTTTAAATTCAGGTTATAACAACAAAATGTGGAAAAAGTCAAGGGGTGTGAATACTTTCTGAAGGCACTTAATGCACAGGATACACACGGTACGCAGTACAATGACATGCGTACTTACAGGTTCCCTATCCACGATGCCACATGATGAGGTTAAGAGGAAGCAAGTTAAGAATAATACAAAATAAAACGTTTAGTACATTTAGCAGGAATATAAATACAGGGAAGGCACAGTAGGATATGTACACATGTGCCGGGGAGGGGCATAAAAATAGAATAGCTGCCAGGTTGGAGGGAGTGGGTTCACATGGCTCTGAGTGTCCATCTTAAGACTCGCTTCCAACCTGGCAACCAGCTAACAAAACAATGCGCTCCATCCCTCCCTCTCCAGACTGCCTACAGAGTTTAACTTTCACTTTTTTCTTCTCCTAACTCCCTTTGTTCTCTCATCAAGGCCTTTTAGTTTAAGACTAGCGTTTTAAGGTTGAAGACTTCCAACTTTAAAAGTAGGATGGGAGCGTATGGGTGGTTAAATAGTAGGATAGGCCAAAAGAATGAAGTCTTGTTTTCTTTAGTCATTTGAAACTTCCACTCAAGAGCTCAGTTTATTGTTGTTTCTGTAATGTGTTGTAAAACCGGATTCTGGCATGTCGGCGGTGGGCGCTCCGTTCGGGGGGATTTGAGCACTCCTGTCCAAACGTCATTACCGTAATTGGCTGTTTATTATTGAAGAAAGTGCTTTGTAATGTAATTATAGGGGGCTTGCTTCCATGTCCATCGGCGGTAGCAGCGAGAGCAATGTCCACTCGTATTTAGGGTAATTGTGCTCCACCGTACGTGATTACGAATCAGTCAAGGTAATCAAGTGCTGTTTTTCCCATCGGTCTCACCACAACGTGCTTGTTGTGCCATGGCTTCCTTGTTTCTCCAACCCACTGAAAGAGCTGCCCAACCACTCCCCCTTCTCCTGGCTTCCTTGTTTCTCCAACCCACTGAAAGAGCTGCCCAACCACTTCCCCTTCTCCTGGCTTCCTTGTTTCTCCAACCCACTGAAAGAGCTGCCCAACCACTCCCCCTTCTCCTGGCTTCCTTGTTTCTCCAACCCACTGAAAGAGCTGCCCAACCACTCCCCCTTCTCCTGGCTTCCTTGTTTCTCCAACCCACTGAAAGAGCTGCCCAACCACTTCCCCTTCTCCTGGCTTCCTTGTTTCTCCAACCCACTGAAAGAGCTGCCCAACCACTCCCCCTTCTCCTGGCTTCCTTGTTTCTCCAACCCACTGAAAGAGCTGCCCAACCACTCCCCCTTCTCCTGGCTTCCTTGTTTCTCCAACCCACTGAAAGAGCTGCCCAACCACTCCCCCTTCTCCTGGCTTCCTTGTTTCTCCAACCCACTGAAAGAGCTGCCCAACCACTCCCCCTTCTCCTGGCTTCCTTGTTTCTCCAACCCACTGAAAGAGCTGCCCAACCACTCCCCCTTCTCCTGGCTTCCTTGTTTCTCCAACCCACTGAAAGAGCTGCCCAACCACTCCCCCTTCTCCTGGCTTCCTTGTTTCTCCAACCCACTGAAAGAGCTGCCCAACCACTTCCCCTTCTCCTGGCTTCCTTGTTTCTCCAACCCACTGAAAGAGCTGCCCAACCACTCCCCCTTCTCCTGGCTTCCTTGTTTCTCCAACCCACTGAAAGAGCTGCCCAACCACTCCCCCTTCTCCTGGCTTCCTTGTTTCTCCAACCCACTGAAAGAGCTGCCCAACCACTTCCCCTTCTCCTGGCTTCCTTGTTTCTCCAACCCACTGAAAGAGCTGCCCAACCACTCCCCCTTCTCCTGGCTTCCTTGTTTCTCCAACCCACTGAAAGAGCTGCCCAACCACTCCCCCTTCTCCTGGCTTCCTTGTTTCTCCAACCCACTGAAAGAGCTGCCCAACCACTCCCCCTTCTCCTGGCTTCCTTGTTTCTCCAACCCACTGAAAGAGCTGCCCAACCACTCCCCCTTCTCCTGGCTTCCTTGTTTCTCCAACCCACTGAAAGAGCTGCCCAACCACTTCCCCTTCTCCTGGCTTCCTTGTTTCTCCAACCCACTGAAAGAGCTGCCCAACCACTCCCCCTTCTCCTGGCTTCCTTGTTTCTCCAACCCACTGAAAGAGCTGCCCAACCACTCCCCCTTCTCCTGGCTTCCTTGTTTCTCCAACCCACTGAAAGAGCTGCCCAACCACTTCCCCTTCTCCTGGCTTCCTTGTTTCTCCAACCCACTGAAAGAGCTGCCCAACCACTCCCCCTTCTCCTGGCTTCCTTGTTTCTCCAACCCACTGAAAGAGCTGCCCAACCACTTCCCCTTCTCCTGGCTTCCTTGTTTCTCCAACCCACTGAAAGAGCTGCCCAACCACTCCCCCTTCTCCTGGCTTCCTTGTTTCTCCAACCCACTGAAAGAGCTGCCCAACCACTCCCCCTTCTCCTGGCTTCCTTGTTTCTCCAACCCACTGAAAGAGCTGCCCAACCACTTCCCCTTCTCCTGGCTTCCTTGTTTCTCCAACCCACTGAAAGAGCTGCCCAACCACTCCCCCTTCTCCTGGCTTCCTTGTTTCTCCAACCCACTGAAAGAGCTGCCCAACCACTTCCCCTTCTCCTGGCTTCCTTGTTTCTCCAACCCACTGAAAGAGCTGCCCAACCACTCCCCCTTCTCCTGGCTTCCTTGTTTCTCCAACCCACTGAAAGAGCTGCCCAACCACTCCCCCTTCTCCTGGCTTCCTTGTTTCTCCAACCCACTGAAAGAGCTGCCCAACCACTTCCCCTTCTCCTGGCTTCCTTGTTTCTCCAACCCACTGAAAGAGCTGCCCAACCACTTCCCCTTCTCCTGGCTTCCTTGTTTCTCCAACCCACTGAAAGAGCTGCCCAACCACTCCCCCTTCTCCTGGCTTCCTTGTTTCTCCAACCCACTGAAAGAGCTGCCCAACCACTTCCCCTTCTCCTGGCTTCCTTGTTTCTCCAACCCACTGAAAGAGCTGCCCAACCACTCCCCCTTCTCCTGGCTTCCTTGTTTCTCCAACCCACTGAAAGAGCTGCCCAACCACTCCCCCTTCTCCTGGCTTCCTTGTTTCTCCAACCCACTGAAAGAGCTGCCCAACCACTCCCCCTTCTCCTGGCTTCCTTGTTTCTCCAACCCACTGAAAGAGCTGCCCAACCACTCCCCCTTCTCCTGGCTTCCTTGTTTCTCCAACCCACTGAAAGAGCTGCCCAACCACTCCCCCTTCTCCTGGCTTCCTTGTTTCTCCAACCCACTGAAAGAGCTGCCCAACCACTCCCCCTTCTCCTGGCTTCCTTGTTTCTCCAACCCACTGAAAGAGCTGCCCAACCACTTCCCCTTCTCCTGGCTTCCTTGTTTCTCCAACCCACTGAAAGAGCTGCCCAACCACTTCCCCTTCTCCTGGCTTCCCAGTAAAACATTCTAAACGTTCTCATTCTCTGAGTGACCAGAGGGGGTTTCCCATTGTAAATGCTAACAGGTAGATTTGGCGCTAAATTAGAATTACCTGCTAGTATTTTTTTCCATTGGAAATGCCAACATTTAGCGTTGACATTTAGTTTTGAGTAACTAAAGCAATTATTATTTTTTTACCATAAAACCACAGGTGCAGTGGCACTGCCGAGCACGAATGGTGGCCGGCGCCAACTTCTACATCGTGGGTCGCGACCCGGCGGGCATGCCCCACCCAGCCACGGGCAAGGACCTGTACGAGCCAACCCATGGGGCTAAAGTCCTCACCATGGCGCCTGGACTCATCACCCTGGAAATTGTACCCTTCAAGGTGGCCGCCTACAACAAAGCCAAGAGGGCCATGGACTTCTACGACCCCAAGAAGTAAGCCCTGTCACTCATCGTTTGTTTTTCAGTCTCCGTCCTATCTCTTTATTGTATTTTTTTTAGGGGGGGTAGATCAGCTTTATATTGTAGAAAGTGTATCTCCTTATTGTGTGTTGTCTGTCTGCCATTTTGTGTTTGCGTGAAGGACAGGATGATTAATCCCAGTGGAATTTTTTAATTTTTATTTATTTAACCTGAACTAGGCAAGTCAGTTAAGAACAAATTCTTATTTACAATGACGGCCTAAAAACAGTGGGTTAACTGCCTTGTTCAAGGTCAGAACGACAGAGTTTTACCTTGTCAGCTCAGGGATTGGTTCTAGCAACCTTTCGGTTACTGGCCCAACGCTCTGACCACTAGGCTACCTGCTGCCCCATAATGAGTGTCTTTATAAACAAATCTCTATTCTTAAGGTTCGAAGAATGTAATCGGTGGATGTCACTCGTAATACCAGTGTTCTTCAACAACGGATGTAATGAAGTCCAAATGTTACTTTCTTGAAGGTTTTAAGATGTTTCTAAGTCAGCATCATGATGATGAGTCCTGGTCATACAGATCATGGTGACCTTTCTCAACCAATCAGAATTAGTCAACATTCAGTCACACTTTTACCTAGATATCAAAATACTAGCAACGTGTATATTCTGCCATACAGTCTGGACGTGGGTAAGCAGGGTGTGTTCATGAGGACATACAACATAAAAACGTTTTGCAACGGAAAACAAATGAGCGGTTCTTTTTCTTTCTTTTTTTTCATCGGTGGCAGGAATGTTGTTCCACAGCCTGTAAACATTATCATGCCTAACTCCAATAACCCAAATTGATCATTCATTAAGCTTCTCCACTGAAACCTCCCATGTGTTTTTCTTCCTTATCTACGGCAAATGGCAAAGCCAAGAATAACAGGAACTTCTTTGCTTTCTTATGCTCTTTACAAAGTTTTGTGGCTTTCTCAGAGCTTTTGAAGTCGCTCGGAAATCACCGAGAACTGCTATTAATTAAAGTCTGTAAAAAGTCTGTATACGGATACTGCAGCCGATGACTAACACAGATCGTGCAATCTCTGTGTGCTATGGGCTTTAATACCGTCCACGCTATCACTTTATAGCCATGTTTGGCTTAGAATGTCATGACTGAAAACTGATCTGACTGATTAAAGGAATATGATTACTTAAAAAGTAGGAACTGATTGATCAGAAGGTGGAGTACACCCTTTTTTCCATGGCGCATGTTTTGATATCAGAATAAATTGAGTTGACAAGATAAATATAGTATTTGTATATCGGGGGGGAATATCACAATCGCCAGGAGAACTAGTCTGAAAGGAAATATTTCCCCACACCTAGTTAGGTTTCACCTAGGCATGGGATTCAGAAATGGAGCACAGAGTTTTCCTTCCTGGATTGAAAGCAGGAGAATTGCTTGACAATAAGAGCCACAACTGACAAGGCTGTTTATATTCTATGTATAATCTGGATTTCCATACCAGTAGTCAAGTATGTTGATAAAGGCTCACTCCAAAACCATTTGGTATGTCATAAAGGAACAATCAATGAGTATTTCTCTATCAACTTGTCTTCTACTTCGAGTGGCTGAACTATCCATTATCCAGTGTTTTTGGACTAGTTTTACAGTTGGATAAGACCGTTTGGATAGCACTAAATCTTCCTGCTAAAGCGTGAGATAATTCTGCAGTGTGACTCAGTGGAAATGTAAGAGTAATGGGACAAAGGTCTAGTCACCACTACTAGAATTCCCCTTGTGTCCTTCTCAACAAGCCCCCTTAAGAACTGCCGAGTCAGCAGTCTGGCTTGTCAAGAAACTTCACCCCGTTATATTCTACTCCTTCCAGCAAAGTAATTGTCCGTTTTCTGACTGTCATAATAACATTATATAACAGGCGACTTCATTTCAGCTCAATTGTGTTGTTTTTATTAATATGAAACCTGAAGACCCGAAAAGAGCTACGCCAGAACATTTCAAAGCCGCGCTGACTAGCTCTTTCTGACCGTATCAGTGCTAGGCTAGCAGCTAGGGAGAGCTGAGAGAAAGAGGGTAAACGCTAAATCACAATTTCAAAGGCTCTGGTTGGCGCCTTGTGAAATTTATGGCATTCCGTCTGTTCTCGACCACTCCTTGTGCACATTGTGCCGGCCGGCGCTGCCAAATGTGAGAGGAATATAGATGCTAGGCCTAATTGCCAACGATCGCCCTTAAAGTCTGCCTCTATAGTGTAATGGCTAAAATCAGCGCAAGCTGTTTCTCATTTAACCGCATATTAAGTGTTCCTCCGAGTTTGGAGTTTGTGCTCTTTCTCTCCCCCCCCTCGCTCTTTCTCTGTGTGTCTCTCTCTCTCTCGCTCTCTCTCTGTGTGTGTCTCTCTCTCTGTGTCTATTTCTCTCTCTCTGCCCTGTCATTTCCACCTATTGTAATGAATACAAGTCCTCCACTATCAGAGTTCATCAAAGTATTTCATCAAAGTTTTAGGACCAGAACACATTGAGCGTAGTATACAGTAGAACAGGTTCACTGGATGGCAATTCTAGAATGTTTATTTCTTCCCAGCCAGACTGCAAGTGTTAGCCCCATGGCCCGAGCAATAAATCTGATTAGAAAATAGGACAATCTGATAAAAAGGTGTGATTATCCAGTGCAAAAGTCACTAATGTATGGGGAGAATACAGTAATGTATGGGGAGAATACAGTAGTAGATGTGTTCAACAGTGGGTTTGCATTACGGAGGTCAGGAGGAAGGTGATCCCATTACTGCCTATGGAGAAACGGGAGCTGACTCGTTGGCACACCTGGAGTGTCAGACATACACGATCTGGGTACTGCCCCCTGGCTGTCAGTCTGGTCTGCATTGTACTGCAGGCTCAGGACTCACTGTTGGGCAGAGGACAATAACATGAGGATAACTCAGCAGTACTAGGGGAGGAATTAGGGAGTTTATTTAATTGATCTATTCAGTTGATTTGAACAGGGACCATGTACTACAAAAACACACCAGGACACTTGAGAAATGATACATTGTACCAGATTTAGCAAACAGCTGATTTACATCTGCAAGTGGGTTCAATGAATAGATAACCCAGAACCCACAAAGTCCTTAAGAATGCTACAGCTGTACATAGTCCATCTGTAAATAGTCCATCTGTAAATAGCCCACCCAATCTACCTACCTCATCCCCATATTGTTTTTATTTACTTTGTTGCTCTTTTGCACACCAGTATCACTACTTACACACCATCATCTGCTCATCTATCACTCCAGTGTTAATCTGCTAAATTGTAATTACTTTGCTACTATGGCCTATTTATTGCCAAACCTCCTCATGCCATTTGCACACACTGTATATAGACTTTCTTTTTTTTCTATTGTGTTATTGACTGTTGGCTTGTTTATTATGTGTAACTCTGTGTTGTTTCTGTCGCACTGCTTTGCTTTATCTTGGCCAGGTCGCAGTTGTAAATGAGAACTTGTTCTCAACTAGCTTACCTGGTTAAATAAAGGTGAAATAAAAAAATTAGATTCATTGACTAATTTAAAGTCCAATTCAAGAATGGAGGGGAAAAAGTGACATTTTCTGAATGAAAAAGAACCCCAAACCAACCCTTAATTGTCTGCGAGCTTCAATATATAGTTTCAGGAGTGAGGTAGACGGGAGAGGACACTGGCAGAACATGTGGAGCTGGAGTTTACATCCTACTAGGACTCTGCTGGTCAGGAATCCATGATAAGGTTTAATGTGTGGGAACGTCGTGGCTCTTGCTGCGGCGCTAACAGTACAAATCCGTACAAGACGCTCCGCTGCGCACATCAGTCCACACGACCGCAAACCGCTGAGAAACGAAACCACATTTGACAAATGTGATTATTATGAGGAAAGTGCATTGTAACGGTGGCGAGAGAAGGAATGTGCTTGAATGTTACCCCCTTTGTCTAAATGAAGGAATCTACAGTAGTATCTAATGAATCTAATCATTGTCAAATTTAATTTATCCCCTACTTGTGTGTGGCGGAGTCATGGAAGATTGTATTTAGACTAGTCTGTTTTTTACAGGAATTTTCTCATTTTGGTTTGAGACTAATTAGCTGTGTTTAGACATTTTTTTTGCCCGTGTTTATTTTTGAACCAGTTGTTTAAACTGAGAAGTCTAACAGACGGTTTGAATTTGATGGTGAAGGTCTGACGTTTAGGTTGGCTTGAAGCAACTTCTCTATGTACTGCTGTTTCATGTGTCTGAGGCTCTTATGATATACCAAGTCCCTTAGCGTAAGGGGGCTCGAGTGCGTGTTTACTTCAATTACTGAAATACATGGCCTTTTTTTCAAGCATATGAAGTGCATTTTGTGAAGTTCCCTCAAAGAACTCTTCCTAAAGTGTCCTTGAATTTAGTTGGTCATGCCATTAAGTTAGAAGATCGTTCCTCACTTACCAAAAAAACATTTCAGGGTCAGGCTGTTGAAATGAGACGGTACCTTCTACATTTGTTTTCCTTCATTTTGTTTTCAGCCATCAAGACTATGACTTCATCTCAGGGACACGGATGCGTAAGATGGCTCGCGAAGGACAGAACCCGCCGGAAGGCTTCATGGCCCCCAAAGCCTGGGCTGTACTGGTGGAGTACTATCAGTCCCTGGAGAAGGCTACCTAAGGTCAAATGTGGTCAAAGGCCAAAATGGGGAACATCAGGGTCGTATTCATTAGGGGACACGATAGCAAAACTTTTTCAAAAGTTTCTCACCAAGAAAAACAAAAACAAGCGGTTGTCATTGGACAAGTCCAGATAGTCCCTCCCTGCTTCAGTCTGTTTCCCTCTGTTTGGTGCCTAATGAATACGACACAGCTATCTCCTCTAAAACAGTTAAAAGATTAATACGAGGACCACTCAACAGCTATAGCTATCGTTCCTTCCCTGCGCTGTGGCTCGTCTCCAGATGTCCCTCTCCAACCTCCAACGCACACACCTCTCCTCTCTCCTCTCCTCTATTCTCCCCTTCTCCTGTATTCTCTCCTCTATTCTCCCCTTCTCCTGTATTCTCTCCTCTACTTTCCTCTCTCCTCTCCTCTCTCGTTCTGCTGCTACTGCCACGGGGCTTCAGTCTTACCACACTGAGTATGTACTTTATTTAAACTCACCATTAGAAATTGGTTTCTCTAATTGTGCAACTATCAGTATTTTTAAATGTGTTTTAAACTGGAAGTGGGTTCAAATGTTCATTTTAAAAGGTGTGAAGAGGCAAAGATTGTCTTTTTTAGAGAATGATGCAAAACGGTTCCTCATTATGTAACAAGATGTGGTTTAGTTGAGGATGAATACATGTAGGAAGTCAATGCCCCTCTTGGTGATGTTTCCTAGCACTCTGACGTGTCCATGGCTAACGTGATCATATTGATTATTTTGAGTTGGGCTTTGTCCCTTTGTCCCCATGCACACTTCACATAAGTTACTGGAAAGCTTAGACTAATTTAGTGATCTTAAAACAAGCCATCGCTGTGTAGCTGCAGTATGTGGGTAACTGTCATCTGAGGTTGTTGACCTGGAACTGTGGTTTGAATTGGAGTTTGAGGTCAAGTTGAGTGCCTTGTCTTTGTCAATCGTTCTCACACAGAGACATTGCATTCCCACACACACACACACACACCTGTTCATTCTCCCACTTGCCTCTGTTAGGTTAAAGCGGTCCAATAGATCCAGGAACCGATCTGCAAAGCAGATGAGACCGGAACTAATGACTAAACCTTTAGAAATACTTCCTGTTTTACCATCAGCTTTATTTCTCCATACTGATAAATGATGTGTTATCTTTTTATTTTGATGTAGCATGTAGTGAAGTGTTTACCACCTATGACTGTTTTAGGGAACTATCTGTATTTATGCTTTTAGTTGATGTTTATCACACAGGAGGTTGGTGGCATCTTACTTGGGGAGGACAGGCTGGTGGTAGTGACTGGAGCAGGATAGGTGGAATGGTATTCCATTTGTTCTGTTCCAGCCATTATTATGAGCTGTCCTCCCCTCAGCAGCCCCCTGTGGTCTGTCACTATATATTTTTTAGTTTGTTTGCTAGTTTTAATATTCTTTGTACTGAGTTATAATATTTTCCATTTGGTTACTACTGTACAAACATGGGTCTGCTCTGCCAGTATGGCCGGAAGAAAAGATATCGGTTTATATATTATTGTCCATGTTCTCCAATAAACCATTTTTAGCAAATGGATACATTTTGTATTTTCATTTTTTATTGGTTAGCCACAGGCCACGATAGCTACATATAAATAAAATGGTTCCAGACTCTCAAATATACTGTGTCATCAAAGAATTCATGTTTAACTCAGAACAAAATCTAATTTGCTTAAAAAAGAACTACCATTGATGAGCTTTTACTGACTTAAACCAGAGTAGGTGATCTCATTCCCAATGTATACCGTTAAAATACCCTGCCATCTCCCATCAGGCACATATAGTGCTGACGTATGTGTGACAACCTGTAATGTTTCAACTGGTCCTGTTGTACGTCTCAGTGCCTCACGTCCACACGTTTTAAATAGGAATTTCCATTCGTTTTTAATATTCTCAGACCCGGTACATTGTGCTCACTGCTCAATCACGGTAAAGAACCCCCTCATGCTCCATCTCTCTCCTTCTGTCTCTCCCTCCATCTCTGTTTCTGTCACACACGCCACACACACACACACACACACACACACACCGTCCCAGCTCCCAGCTGTGGCCCAGATGTGTGGGCCCTGTGAAAGTGGAACACACAGGGTTAATGCATGGCCTTAAGTCGCCCCTCTCAGACAGGAGGACCCTGGATATTCCATCTAATCCACCTCATGGAGACCTCCGTAACCAAAAGACCTGCCTGCCAGCAGTCATTTTTCTACACCACGTTGCCAGACCTTGTTCAATCTCAAATGGTAATCAAGCTCGGACCTCGATACCTCTTCAAAGGGAGTGCTGTTGTTTTTTTAGCTGTAAATGAAGGAATGCTGTAGGGATTGGGAAGCTTGCCTTACATTTCGGTTGTCCTTTTAACTTTCTCTGAGGGAATGAGGGGGTGTAGTTCTCTTTTGGGGGGGGGGGATTCAGGTGTGCAGAGTTATACTGCAGATTCCCTTCAACCCTTGTGATGTTTTAGATGGATCACACACATTGTATAAGAAGTGATTATACCATCTATCACTCCTTTTCATCTGTATGAAGAATCGAGACAATTTTTCAGATGGCTCTACCTTTAATCAGATGTGACTTTGAACTTTTGTCATCTCTGATTTCATCAAATTTGCCAAAGAGTATTCCTTTACAACATGGCTGGCTGCCAGCCCAAAATATACTACTAGAAAGATGTTAATGCTTCTACTAATGTTACTGTGCCATGTACCTGTCTGTCTACTCACCTCACCTATATCACTTTTTCATATTGACTTGAATTAGTCTCACCATTTACTTTTTGTGATCTTGGCTAAAACTGTAGAACAACTTTGCTGAAACTGTTTCCAGACAGTTTTATGTACAGTACAGTTTGAGATTGCTAGACTTGACTGGAGGTGCTATACTGTGGTATATCTACTTTGAAAGCAGTTTAGAAAATGGCATTGCATATACTAGAATGGAGGCAAATGCAATAAGCAAAGAAGCAAATCAAGTAACATCTAAGGACTTCCATATAACCAGTGGCCAGCGGATCAACTAGGTGTTCATTGGCAATGCAACAAGATGCCATAGTACAGCAAGCTTAATGTACTGTAATGCCATTTGTGATTGATGTGAAAAGAGACATGCTCTGTTCCTCCTCTAGCACATCCACCAATATCTCTGCTATCCCAGAGATTTTCCAGTCCATAGAGATGCACAGTGACCCATGCGTGGCACATATGATGACATCACACCCCCTCTCCATCGCCAAAAGGTTCTGCCGCTTACATGGATTCCAGCTGCATTTAACTTCAATTTCCCCCCATCTGGTTCTAGTTCCCATTCAAAGCCAGCCATTATAAAAACAGGCTTCTTCTTCTTCTTCTCTGCAAAATGCAATACAATGGTATATACATCAGGATGTCTGGGGACTCTGGACAGATGAATCAAAGCAAAGGCAACTCCAACCTGTCATAAATAGGACAGGGGGATTGCCATCCTTATGTCTCTTTTCCCAGATCAAGTCCATACTGACTCCATAGCATCCTGGTCACATAGTCTTGAGAGATGACTATATAATAACAGCATAGTCCAGTAGGCTAGCCTGGTTCCAGATCTGTTCCTGCTGTATAGCCAACTCCTATGGTCATTTGCATGACAACGATCAGGAACCAGGCTAAATACAGTATACTAAGTCTTGGAGCTTGGCGTACCATTAAGGGGTGTTGTGGAGACAGCTGTAGCTGCGTAATGATCGTTTCTCTTTATCGGAGTATCGTCACCACGGTGTTTACACTGTAGCTATGTGATCCTATGACTGTTTTTGGCTCCCGTCATGAATTAGTGTAGTGATGTCATCCAAAGTGGACATAAATCTCTATGAAAAGACTTGATAACATCAGCCTGGGGGTTAATGACAAATGATTGGCCGCTGTCACGTAAACACACATCGTGTAGCCTTGCTACTTCTTCTACTCGCTGTTGATATATGATACTGAAGACATGTTATTACTACAACATCTCAGCTGGGATAAATCTATGAAGGATTATTATGTTATCCTGTCTGTTCGTCGTGTCAGAGTGAGACGGGACAGGCCGGGAGACCATTACCTCAGTAGACGGGGAAGACTAGAACATATGAAGAGGAGGATAGCATTCATCAAATGATCCTGCTCTGGCCCGCCGCACATCAAACGGCTAAGCATCTGTTTCAGGCAGGGGAGAGGGGAGGACCAAGGAGGAATTCTTCCAGGCTACTAGTTCTAACAACATTGCCATGGCAATAATATCTAAATGTTTCTTTGTTTTATTTGTGAATTACCACACAGGGGTAAGCTGCCTGACAGGCACGTACTGAGGTGGGCTTTGAGACCAGCCTAGCTCCAGCCCAGGTCCAGCCCAGCCCGCTGTATCTACCCAGCCCATCGCCTTCCCCCTACAGTCCCACCTACAGAGCACTAGCTGTCTGACAATGGAAACATTCCACCTGCCTGGTATGCCTGCCTACCACCTACCTGGAGGAAAGAGACAAGGGATTTTCATGATGTCACTGCTGGGTGCAGTCCCCAAGCATGTGATGTCATAGACCGTATGATATGGGGACAACAAGGTGGGAGAAGCTGGGCCTAGTTCTAACAACATTGCCATGGCAATAATATCTAAATGTTTCTTTGTTTTATTTGCGAATTCCACCAGACCAGTCAGCCCCCCCCCCCTCTCTCTCTCTAGAACAACTGCAGGCATCATTATGGAATTGTCAAAGACAGCCACACATGGTTGTTTATAATGCCAGGTTTTCAATGAGCCTTGCTGAATGCAAGTTGTCAACTGCCTACTAACAAACACTCAAAGATGATGAATGAATCGTTGATCAAAGAGTAGCCTTTGATAGCATGACACTGTTTATGCCACTGCCACACAGAGGGGATGACCGTGACATTCAAGTGATAGGCTGGCACACCGGTAGTCATTGTGAAGAATTCGCGCTCATAATCTCTATCAATCTCCCCACACGCCTCATGTTGAACAACAAACTACATGTAACCGCCAGAATAAAGGAAAGGCCTCAGTAAATAAGGGAAACAAAGTATATTGAAAGGTTAAGCACAAATGTTATATAAGCATTTAACATCCCATCATGCTGAGGGTCATGTATAAAATGCCCAGTGGCCCATTCTTTTGGCTACCATGTCTAGAAGAAGAGATCTCAGTGACTTTGAAAGAGGGGTCTCAAAGGACCATAGGGGGTTTAAAGGGTGTGTGTGTGTCTGTGTGTCTCAGTCACCAGACATCAACCAAATTGAAGACTTATGGGAGATTCTGGAGCGGCGCCTGAGACAGCGTTTTCCTCCACCATCAACAAAACACCAAATGATGGAATTTCTCATGTAAGAATGGTGTTGCATCCCTCCAGTAGAATTCCAGACACTTGTAGAATCTATGTCAAGATGCATTGAAGCTGTTCTAGATCGTGGTGCCCAACACCTTATTAAAACACTTTATGTTGGCGTTTCCTTTATTTTGGCACTTACCTGTATATTTGTTCATGAAGGCTTGGAGTTGTAAACTTGATTTCACTACTGTTACTATTGATACTTGTAAGTTGTGCAACGGAGGGATGTTACTAAGGCGAGCAACAGAGGACTTTTGAAAGGTGAGTATCCTAATGAAATAGAATAGAAACCTGAATGTTTAAAACTATAGTTTATCGTGCTCAATAGTAAGCAAACTTGGCTAGCTGTGACTGCTAACTATTGTCATTGGCTCCTAGCTCTCAATATCGAAGAATTTAGCTTTGCCTCTAGTCTAGGCCCATGTCCAATGACCTCCTGCATATTTCACACCTGCACCATAGTACCACGCCTCTGAAACGACACAACAAGCCCCAACAAGAGAACCATTCAACCCACTGTACTGTTTGCAGGTGCATTTGAATGGCATGAATGAATAGACTTAAAGCACCTGGACACACATGAGGACGACAACACATGGATTGTTCCCCCCTGCACAGTGCCTCTGTCTGCATGATATCTCCTGTCTGCTGGGGTTCCCCAAAACTTCACACCTTGACACGTAGTGTACTACTCTACTGTTGTCCACATGCCAAGAAGAGTTAGTCTCTCTTTCTCTGTCTCTCATCTCTGTCTCATGCTCTATCTCTATCCTATCTTTCTCATACTTTCTATATATATATATATATATATATATATATATATATATATATATATATATATATGCAGTTGAAGTCGGAAGTTTACACACCCCTTAGCCAAATACATTTAAACTCCGTTTTTCACAATTCCTGACATTTAATCCTAGTAAAAATGCCCTGTCTTAGGTCAGTTAGGATCACCACTTTATTTTAAGAATGTGAAATGTCAGAATAATAGTAGAGAGAATTATTTATTTCAGCTTTTATTTCTTTCATCACATTCCCAGTGGGTCAGAAGTTAACATACACTCAATTAGTATTTGGTAGCCTTGCCTTTAAATTGTTTAACTTGGGTCAAACGTTTCGGATAGCCTTCCACAAGCTTCCCACAATAAGTTGGATGAATTTTGGCCCATTCCTCCTGACAGAGCTGGTGTAACTGAGTCAGGTTTGTAGGCCTCTTTGCTCGCACACGCTTTTTCAGTTCTGCCCACACATTTTCTATAGGATTGAGGTCAGGGCTTTGTGACTCCAATACCTTGACTTTGTTGTCCTTAAGCCATTTTGCCACAACTTTGGAAGTTTGCTTGTGGTCATTGTCTATTTGGAAGACCCATTTGCGACCAAGCTTTAACTTCCTGACTGATGTCGTGAGATGTTGCTTCAATATATCCACATAATCTTCCTCCCTCATGATGCCATCTATTTTGTGAAGTGCACCAGTCCCTCCTGCAGCAAAGCACCCCCACAACATGATGCTGCCGACCCCGTGCTTCACGGTTGGGATGGTGTTCTTCGGCTTGCAAGCCTCCTCCCTTTTCCTCCAAACATAACAATGGTCATTAAGGCCTAACAGATCTATTTTTGTTTCATCAGACCAGAGGACATTTCTCCTAAAAGTACGATCTTTGTCCCCATGTGCAGTTGCAAACTGTAGTCTGGCTTTTTTTTATGGCGGTTTTGGAGCAGTGGCTTCTTCCTTGCTGAGCGGCCTTTCAGGTTATGTCAACATAGGACTCATTTTACTGTGGATACAGATACTGTGGATATAGATACTGCTCCCAAGCGTGAATCAGACTTGTGGAGGTCTACAATTCTTTTTCTGAGGTCTTGGCTGATTTCTTTTGATTTTCCCATGATGTCAAGCAAAGAGACACTGAGTTTGAAGGTAGGCCTTGAAATACATCCACAGGTACACCTCCAATTGACTCAAATGATGTCAATTAGCCTATTAGAAGCTTCTAAAGCCATGACATAATTTTCTGGAATTTTCCAAGGTGTTTAAAGGCACAGTCAACTTAGTGTATGTAAACTTCTGACCCACTGGAATTGTGATACAGTGAATTATATGTGAAATAATCTGTCTGTAAACAATTGTTGGAAAAATTACTTGTCATGCACAAAGTAGATGTCCTAACCGACTTGCTAAAACAATAGTTTGTTAACAAGAAATTTGTGGAGTGGTTGAAAAACGAGTTTTAATGACTCCAACCTAAGTGTATGTAAACTTCCGACTTCAACTGTATGTATGTGTGTGTATATATATATCTTCCTTATTCTCTCTCAAGAAACCACAGCCAATGCATAAGCAGTGTAGGATCTGAACATATATCTTTCCTAAACCAATCTCAGAACTGTAGTCAGACTGTAGAGAGTGGAGATACCGTATGCCTGAGGGGTACAGGAGAGATAGGGTTGCTACAGCAGTCAGCCTGTTATGTCTCAAAGTTGAAAAAGGTTTGGAGAGAGACAGAGTGACTGGGTCATTTTGATGCATAGAATATGGGGGAAAGAATGTTGAAGTATAGGCCTAGGTCACGTGATCAAGCTATAGTATAATGAATGAATGTCAATCCAATCTATCTGTATTGAGATAACACGTGTGTCTCTTGACATGATCTCTACTACGTCTTTGCACCTGGAAATAAATCAAACCCGACCACATGTTTTTACTGCTTTTAATAATCCACTTTACCGCCATACCGTTGCTATACAATAGCTCCCTATAACACATCTGTGTGTTGACCCCATATCATATCCTGTGCGACATAGATCACACAACACAGGCACCTGAGTTCACTCCAAGTTCACAAGGTAAAACTCACGTCGTAAGGGATCATTAGTACCTGTGTGAGTGACTTCCAGACGCTTGTTGTTCAGTAATAAAGTGTAGTGATGCGGTTTCAGCTCTCAGCAGCCTCTACCTTGGCAGGGCACCTTTTGGCAATCTCAGATTCCCCGCGTATCATCAGATGTGCTGCTATCCGATGTCACCTTGTACTTGTCTTGGACATTGTTCTAGCTTTGATCATAAATTGCCGTAATTATTCTGGTGGCCTATACTTTACAGCCTACTTCCCGTAAGAAACCCAATTCATGGAACAGGAGAAGCCGGTGCTGTGGTAGTTGTACAGTACACAAGCACAGCGGGGTAAAGGGGAGTGGCCTACCTGACTGGATAAATGGGCCCAATTAAATGCGTCTTTTATGTTTTTCATCAGCAATGCACTTTGCAGCTCTCGCTGCTGCTGCTATTGTGCATCTTCGTCTCTCAGGCTCTTCACGAGTGAGTCCGGATGTGTAAACGAACCGAGGGTGAAATTGAACCAGCTTTTCTTTCTCCACCTCCTCCCTCCCTCCATCCTCCTTCTATTTTTCATTCATCTCCAAAACACAAATAAATAAATGAAGAGAACCTGAGAGGTGAATGCGGGGAATTGTTCATTTGCGGGTTCCGGAGAACAGGAGAAATCAGGACTTAAACAGGGGGTGTTTGACTGACTCATTTGGCTTTTAATAGTGACACACACACTTAACCCTAGAGTGCCCACAGCCCACACCTTACCGTAATCACATAGGCTACTGTGTCGCTTGTCTTTCTTATACCCTCTTGTATATATGGCTGGGAATTGCCAAGGACCTCACGACATGATATTATCACGATACTTTGGTCCCGATACGATAGGTATTGCGATTCTCATGATTCTATATGTATTATGGTTTGATACTGAAATGTTATTGCGATTCGATGCTCCAAACATATTGCTCACCATATGTCTATTGCAGAGGGACAAGAGAGAGCCATGAGAAATCAAGTTTTGATCAGTCATGGAAATAAAAGTGCTGAAAACAAATTGGCTCCCTATTTAAAAAGAAGATGGAGAACAAGCTATGAAGGAAAAATACTTGACTTTGCAGGTACAGCCAACTTGTGTAAAATAATATTGTCAAATTGTCAAATCAAGCTTTATTTATACATCACATTTCAGACATGCAATGCAATGTGCTTTACAGGGGGGGGGGAATGAAAATTAAAGCTGAAATATATACTACACAACAAACATAAGATAAAAAAAACCTAAAGAATGACACAAACCGGACACTAAAAAGCACCCTGAGGAAAAGCAACGCTAAAAATATGTGTTTTAAGATCTCTTTAAAACATGTCCACAGTTTCGGCCCCCCTTTCAGCCCCCTCAGGCTCATATCATCCAAAATACACTATGAAACTGTAGCAACTTTTCCCCCTATCACTACCTGTACACAACGCAAACATCCATCTATCACTCCAGTGTTTAATTGCTATATTGTCATTATTTTGCCTCCATGGCCTATTTATTGCCTTTCCTCCCTACTCTTCTACATTTGCACACACTGTACATAGATTTTTTATATTGTGTTATTGGCTGTACGTTTGTTTATGTGTAACTCTGTGTTGTTGTTTCTGTCGCACTGCTTTGCTTTATCTTGGCCAGGTCACAGTTGCAAATGAGAACTTGTTCTCAACTAGCCTACCTGGTTAAATAAAGGTGAAATAAAAATGTAAAAAACATGTAAGCAATGAGACCCAAAGGGGGCATGGTATATTCTGAATGTACCACAGCGAAGAGCTGTTGTTTGGCACGATGCGTTACCCTTTCTTAACTTGTTATTAAATGCAACAAACATGTAAGAATTCACAGCATCAGTGATATGTTCATAATTTGCATGTCGCTGAAACATTTTACCAATTAGACAGTCATTTATTTCTGTCAGACATTTATTGCAGACCACTTACTGGCTTATTCTGGTCATTGTTTTCTAGTCGTTAAAGCACTCAGACTTGGTCTGTTCAGTCAGTGTGGTTATCCAGAAATATGGAGAGAAAAATTGATGATTTTTCAGTGATTCTCTATTTTTGCCCATAAAACATTTTATTGCTGTGAGAATTATTATGGGATTCCCTTTTCACTGTTCCTTGGAGAGACAGTGCATGTAGCCTCCCTGTGGTATAGCCATTCTGATTGCTCCCCACTGGAACTCGTGGCTGCAGGTTGAATGACTGTCTGAGCAGCTCCTGAAGTAGCCTAGCTGTCTTGACTGGCTGATTACTGATCATCAACAAAAGTCCTATACCATCGTCCTCCTCTTTAGCAATACACAGGCTACGTCTGTCGGCTCTATCAACGCATATAACTTCCGTCAGAATTAAGAGGAGAAACCGAATACTGCTTCTCCTTCGCGTTCCAAAGGGTTACGCATGTTTTCGTTTCCATTGTCCAGAAACTCCCTCATCCTCACATCACAGTTAGTTAATCACTCGTCTCCATCGAGGCCTGGAGCCCACAGACGAGCCGAGCTGAGCTGAAATTCTGAAACCTAATCATTGTTTGCCCTATAACACCGTTAACGTAAGCCAATTTTCAAGGTTAAGTGTAAAAGCCAATTCAATTTGGATCCGCAGGATTTAAACCGCCGATGACTATCTGAGAAAAGGAGAGATGAGGCACATAGACAACAAGAACGTGAAAATCACAGTTTGGAACGGAACACTGGCCCAGGCTCAAATTGATCTCCAACATTATTTTTCTCTCAGTCTTTTCATTCTCAGCCACTTACCGAAAAAGGCAATATTATGAGACATGCCCTGATCTCGTATAAAAATATGACTTGGACTGGGCCTGTAATTATGTTGAGATGGTAAGAGTTATCATCAGTTGAATGTGTTGGATAGGATTAAAGGAAGTTGTACTTTTTTGTCCAAATGTATGACCTCTCTTGATATATGGTAGTAAAATAACAGAAGGGATGATCTCTCATATCCAAGACTAATACGAAACAGCTTTTTTCTGGCCTGTAGGCCTGCAGAATATTCATCCTTACTTCACAGCACAATGATTCATACGTTTTTACAAAAGCAGAATTCTCTGAAAATGCATTCTGGTTGCCGGGGACGAAAGTTCTCTAGTAGTTTGTCCAAAAAATAACTGATGTTAATTGAAAACCTGACTTTCTGTAATTTCAAAAGGGACCTCGGCGCCCACAACAATTATGAAATGCAACAGCTGGTTTCTTTACTTTGTAGAATGCCCTGTCTTGGAGTTTGAACATTGTGCATATTGCTAAATAACATGGTTCCAGTTTCTTTACCGTGACATTTATTTTTGGGAATCGTCTTGGTAACAGTAATGAAAATAAAGACCCGTCAACAGTATCAGATGTACATCCTCCGGGAGGTCATTACTTTATGATGTGGTATGTTCAGAATGAGATGCCATCCACAAACGATTCACCAGTCTCAAAGACGCTTCCTTGGGTGCCTTGTGTCAGTCAGTCAACCCTTTGCTTTAGGTACATATCACAGGAGGCTTCTGAGGGCAGGACGGCTCATAATAATGGCTGAAGCGAACTGAATGGAAACCATGTACAGTGCATTCGGAAAGTATTCAGACCCTGTGACTTTTTACACATTTTATTACGTTACAGCCTTATTCTATTATTACGTTACAACCTTATTCCCCTCATCAATCTACACACAATACCCCTTAATGACAAAGCCAAAACAGGTCTCTAGACATTTTTGCAAATGTATTCAAAATAAAAACCAAAATATAACATTTACATAAGTATTCAGACCCTTTACTCAGTACTTTGTTGAAGCACCTTTGGCAGTGATTACAGCCTTGAGTCTTCTTGGGTATGACGTTACAAGCGTGGCACACCTGTATTTGGGGAGTTTCTCCCATTCTTCTCTGCAGATCCTCTCAAGCTCTCTCAGGTTGGATGGGGAGCGTCGCTGCACAGCTATTTTCAGGTTTTTCAAGAGATGTTTGATCAGGTTTAAGTCTGGCCTCTGGCTGTGCCACTCAAGGACATTCAGAGACTTGTCCTGAAGCCACTCCTGTGTTGTCTTGGCTGTGTGCTTATGGTCGCCCCAGTCTGAGGTCCTGAGCGCTCTGGAGCAGGTTTTCATCAAGGATTTCTCTGTACTTTGCTCTGTTCATCTTTCCCTCGATCCTGACTAGTCTTCCAGTCCCTGCTACTGAAAAACATCCCCACAGCATAATGCTGCCTCCACTATGCTTCACTGTAGGGATGGTGCCATGTTTCCTCCAGACGTGACGCTTGGTATTCAGGCCAAAGAGTTCAATCTTGGTTTCATCAGACCAGAGAATCTTTTTTCTCATGGTCTGAGTCCTTAAAGTGCCTTTTGGCAAACTCCAAGTGGGCTGTCATGTGCCTTTTACAGAGGATTGGCTTCTGTGTGGCCACTCTACCATAAAGACCTGATTGGTGGAGTGCTGCAGATATGGTTGTCCTTCTGGAAGGTTCTCATATTTCCACAGAGGAACTGTGGAGCTCTGTCAGAGTGACCATCGGGTTCTTGGTCACCTCCCTGACCAAGGCCCGTCTCCCCTGATTGCTCAGTTTGGCCGGGCGGCCAGCTCTAGGAAGAGTCTTGGTGGTTCGGCCTGTGTATTATTGGGGACCAACAATGCTGCAGAAATGTTTCGGGACCCTTTCCCAGATCTGTGCCTCGACACAATCCTGTCTCAGAGCTCTACGAACAATTCCTTTCACCTCATGGCTTAATTTTTGCTCTGACATGCACTGTCAACTGTGGGACCTTATATAGACAGGTGTGTGCCTTTCCAAATCATGTCCAATCAATATAATTTAACACAGGGACTCCAGTCAAGTTGTAGAAACATTTCAAGGATGAGCAAAATTTACCCCATTACCCTTTTTTTGGACAAGCTAAGTTTCAAAGCTGTAATGTTTACATTTATTCAGATTATTTCCAGGGATACAGAACATATTGAAATATATGTAGATATCTTTGTTAGAAAGAATACTATATTTTCCTTGACATAATAAGGCTGAATGTAAAGAATTGTTCAATATACCCCACTCTCCCATATACGTAAGTTATTTGTTATTTTTACTATGTAAAAGGTTGATTGGGATACCAAAAGCTGTTTACAGACACACTGCCTTACACCCACTTTTGCCAACAAACGTCCAGCCACCAACCTACATGTGACCTGTCATCTGGCATGTGACAGGTCTGCGGTGTTTGTCTCCCCTGTGGCAACATGGTGCTAACATTAGCTAGAGTAGTGTTACTCCACTTTTTCCCACTCTTGAAAAATTGCAGCGTTGAGAGGCACCAAAGTGAGAAATACAAGTGCAAACAGCTTCGTTCCCTCCAACACTGCTGAAATACACCATACTGCCAAGAGACTAGCTGGGTACAGTATAATTCAGCCTTTGGCTCCCTGTGCTATTAAGCTGTCAAATATAAAACCCAACAGTATAATGACTATTGTTTTCTGCCTAGATGCAATACTTTAAAGCGACTCATAAAGAGCCACAATCATTTATTTCCAGACTTTTATTATGTATTTTCACCTTTTTATGTTGCAATAACAAACATTTATTTGAATAATGATTTTAAAAATAAAGAGGGTAAAAAGTATTTTTATTGGCATACGACAATTTAAAAAATAATCTTAATCCAAACCACATGAAGACAAACATTTGATACAACGAAACTCAAAAGCACCACCATAAAGCTCTGAGAATTTTCATAATTTTGTGGTGGAATTGGACACTACAATTATCTTTGAAATGATAGGCTAACTGTAAACATTTTGAATAATCAAATGCAACTGGTTGGCCATGAACAATAATCAGAAATTGTATCTAACGGACATATATAAAGGCAATAGCTCCTTCGATTAGTCAAATCAAATGTACTTGTAATAGCGTAAAGTGCTGAGATAGGAAGATTTATGGTACGTTTTAAACTTGTTAATTAACCTCTATATCTGCCGCTCATCCTTACTGAACCCTGTTCCTCCTGTCTGTCTGCTTTAGCTGTTTATCTGTTCGATTGTCTGGCTGCAGCTCCCAGCTTTCTCTGAGATTTTTCTACTGTCGATCACAGCGAAGCAGACAGTCTGACTGCCTAAAGCCCTGGCTGGTGTACAGAAACTCAACCTTTCTCAGGAGTTAGGTTAAATTAAAGGATTTAGTAGTACGCTGATCTAGGATCAGGCTTCCTGTGACAATGCACACCTGTACATTGGAACCGTCATGAGATCTGAAGCTGGTCTTCTTTCTCAAAACACTGACGGATCATCATCGTCTCCACACAAGTGTAATTACTGTCATCGAGAAAAGGTTGTTGCTTAATTATGTTAACACTATAATCTGCTTGCTGCTGGTTGGCTTTGGTAAGCTCAGGTAACATGTGGGTGTGTTGGGTCTGTTGACTAGATGAAACCACACCAGATAACACGATGGGACTGTTTGGGGACGGCGATGTAAGACGACATGCTTCAGCATGTATTGTAACGGTATCAATTCAAGTCAATATTGTTCAAGTCAAGGGCGCAACTTTCACTGGGGGGGGCATGTCCCACATTCTGAAATTGCATTTTTGTCCCCCCCAGTTTTATCATTGGAATGTGATACAAAACCAGGCAACAGTGTGTTTTTAGGACCATGCGGACGCCTCCGAGCGGTCGGGTACGCTGTTTGGAGTATTTATCCGACTGGATAACAAAAAAACGAACAAAAATTATTATGTCCCCCCACTTCTAAAACCAAAGTTGCGCCCCTGGTGGGAGACGGTTATGTAAAAGGACATGCTTCAGCCTGTATTGTAACGGTATCAGTGTACTCAATCGGAGACTGTTTGTTCAAGTCAATATCAAACTGTCTTAGATTGCCTGTTTATCTCATATTCCCCTTGTGTAACAGTTCATTAAAACAATTTCCGTGCCCATTTGTTGTTAGTCGGACTCCCATGTTATAGGTGCACAGATTTGTTTTTAACATGGCCCGTAGCTCTTATGTTCTTCAGAGTCAACATTTCTGGGAAATATTTAGAGCTGCACTTTACATGGGAAGGAGGGGACATTTTGTTCTTCGCCGTCGCTTGGGGAGATGGTTTTCTCTTTGTGGCGGCTCAGTACAATGGTTTTCGGTGGTTTCCCCCCGTTGACCACAGACACTTTGCTCACTTTCTCAAGGCGGAATTCCAGGCCCAGCGGCCAAGGCCTCCTCCGCATAGTGACTGAGCATCAAAACATGCCCAATATGCATCACATCTGCCCCCAACAACTCCCATGGGGACGGCATGTTGGCGAGTCAGTTGGAGATGACGTTCTCCAGACCTGGTCTTAGCTTCTCAACTTGTGAGTGTAGCCCAAAACGCCATAACAAATGTGTTTCTCTGTACCACAATTAGGCCTCAGACTGCAATTTCCAACTAAATATTGCGGCTGGAGACTTGAAGTGCAATTGTGAAGGACATCATGAGCCTTCTACGTTCTGTTAAATTAGAATTGACATATCCTGATTTGGCTTTGGCTTACACTTAAATAAACGACTCTCCGATTGTTGCCACTTTTATTCGGGTTAACCTACTGGAGTTCATTAAGCGTGGGTGTGCTGACAGACCAATAGACCTCCATGAAGTCTAAATGGAGTAGGGACGTCCAAAGGATCCCGGATAGCAAGGACCGTCTGAAAACTAGACTAGTGGTGGAGCTGGCTAGCCATTCTTAGTATCTAGTTAGCTAGTCATCTAGTGACATTGAAAGCTAGCTATGTTAGCACCTGGTACTGTTCTAGTCTCACATAGTTAACGTTAGATTACTTTGTGAATGTTGAAATAGTTATGCAAGTGCGTGAACCAAGGTACTTGTCAGCAAACTAAATGGATTGGAGTCTGTTATGCAAATACACTTGTCCCATACAGGCCTACATTTCTCATCACTCACCCTTCATCGGTGCCATCTCATTCAGTCACCTAAACCCAGGGTTTCCCAAACTCGGTCCTCGGGACCCCAAGAGGGGCACGTTTTGGTGTTTGCCCTAGCACTACACAGCTGATTGAGATAATCAACTAATCATCAAGCTTTGATCATTTGAATCAGCTGTGTAGTGTTACGGAAAAATATTAAGTGTGAACCCCAGAGGACAGAGTTTGGGAAACACTGATAACCATCTTCTCTCACACAGTATCTAGCCAACCATATGTCAATACACCATCAGCCCATCCTCCATCAGTATAGCCTCTCATTTGTACAAGTGGACTAAGAGATTTACTACAGCTCAAGTCTTTCACACCTAATCAGTCTTCATAGTGGAGGGTTATACCCAGGACTTCCCAGCTGGCATGCATTATAACATTGGCTTACATACGCTTGCATACACACACCCAAATGCTTGCATACACACACATGCATGCACAGTACACACACACACACACACACACACACACACACACACACACACACACACACACACACACACACACACACACACACACACACACACACACACACACACACACACACACACACACACACACACACACACACACACTATTATAGCGTAGGTAGACACAGTGTGTGGTTAAATAACCCTGTCAGAGTGACAGTGGGATCTCTGCTTGCACATGGATCCTATTTGTAAAGCTGGAGCCAACAGGGCCCTCTAGTTGTATCTCCTTATGAATAATTTTCAGTCTCGTTGTCAGTGACACATCGCTCCAAACCAGTGGCGTTGTTGGTGCTGATGAATACTTTGTCCGTGTCTGTCAGACCAAGAAAAACAGACACCTCGCTGCATGTGCATGGCTGCTGTGCTGAGATGGATCTAGTTCAAATAAACGACCGAAAAAGTAGGCTATACTGTAGGTGCCAACTGACCTAAACATCTTACGTCCATATGGGATTGGTGTGTTTCTCAGGGAGGGTTCTTCTTCTCTGTTCTAGAGAGTGAGAGGGTTCTTCTTCTCTGTTCTAGAGAGTGAGAGGGTTCTTCTTCTCTTTTCTAGCGAGTGAGAGGATTCTTCTCTTTTCTAGAGAGTGAGAGGGTTCTTCTTCTCTTTTCTAGAGAGTGAACAGGATCTTCTTCTCTCTTCTAGAGATGGATAGGGTTCATCTTATTCTCTTTCCTAGAGAGTGAGAGGATTCTTCTTCTCTTTTCTAGAGAGTGAGAGGGTTCTTCTTCTCTGTTCTAGAGAGTGAGAGGGTTCTTCTTCTCTTTCTAGAGAGTGAGAGGGTTCTTCTTCTCTTTTCTAGAGTGAGAGAATTCTTCTTCTCTTTTCTAGAGAGTGAGATGATTCTTCTTCTCTTTTCTAGAGAGTGAGAGGGTTCTTCTTCTCTTTTCTAGAGAGTGAGAGGATTCTTCTTCTCTTTTCTAGAGAGTGAGAGGGTTCTTCTCTTTCTAGAGTGCGAGAGGGTTCTTCTTCTTCTCTCTTCTAGAGAGTGAACAGGTTCTTCTTCTCTCTTCTAGAGATGGATAGGGTTCTTCTTCTCTCTTCTAGAGAGTGAGAGGGTTCTTCTTTTTCTAGAGAGTGAGAGGGTTCTTGTTCTTCAATTTTCTAGAGAGTGAGAGGGTTCTTCTATTTTCTAGAGAGTGAGAGGGTTCTTCTCTTTTCTAGAGAGTGAGAGGGTTCTTCTTCACTTTTCTAGAGAGTGAGAGGGTTCTTCTTCTCTTTTCTAGAGAGTGAGAGGGTTCTTCTTCTCTTTTCTAGAGAGTGAGTGTATTTGAATCACTGTACCAATATGGAGCATAATTCCACCACAACAAGAGACAAGAACAACAGCAAAATAACACGTGTGCTTTGTATATCCCCTTTTATAACTAATATATTCAGCCTCTACCTGTTCCTGAGGCGTGTTTTAGTTTTCTACTGTCCTGAAGCTCCCAATCTCAGGCCAATTATTTCAGGTTGGAAGTCAGAAATAAATCAGTTGATGGTCGATGCCAAGTTTACCTCAAACAATATTAAAGGCAGAATCTGCAGTCATACTGTAGTTGAATGATTTAGCGAAGACAATATCTGCCCTCATGCTGTGGATTATCTTGTCATTGGATGTCATAGGTTTCTTCATAGGTTCCTGGCTTCTAGGGAGTTTCTCCTAGCCACTGTGCTTCTGTGTCTGCATTGCTTACAGGTTGATGTTTATTGTCCTGAATCTTGGCCTGGAGGCAGAACTGAGCGATTTTCACTAGATGGCCCAGTTGCAAAGTCAAAATATTGTAAATATTAATGAAAACAAAAATGTGCTTTTCAGGTCTTCATTTAAGGTTAAGGTTAGGCATTAGGGTTAGCAGTGTGGTTAAGGTTAGGTTTAACATAATATTTTATGACTTGAAACCTGTTCCAGCTAGTGATCACTCTGCAGAGCTGCAGAGGATGGATGGATGGATGGATGGATGGATGGATGGATGGATGGATGGATGGATGGATGGATGGATGGATGGATGGATGGATGGATGGATGGATGGATGGATGGATGGATGGATGGATGGATGGATGGATGGATGGATGGATGGATGGATGGATGGATGATGGAGATTGGATGGATGGATGATACATAAAGCGGAGGGAAAAGGATGAGTGATTTATAATGTTAATCATCCCAAGCAGCATCATTGGTCAGTTGAGACACAAAGAAGCCACTGATTAGATGTAAGTGGCGTGAAAGAAAGAGAGAGGGGGAGAGAGAGAGTGGGGGATAGGGAGAGGGAGAGGGAGAGCAAGAGCGAGAGAGAGAGAGAGAGAGAGAGAGAGAGAGAGAAGGGGAGAGAGAGAAGGGGAGAGAGAGAGAGGGAGAGAGAAGGGGAGAGAGAGAGTGATAGAGAGAGAGAGAGAGAGAGGCGTAGACTACCTCACCAGTCACCACACAATGGTAAAGAAGAGAAGATTGAGATGAGCTCATGCTGTGGCCAAGATAAAGTCTTTGCTAATTGAACGGAAGGGCTTAGAACTGAAAGGACTGCTCTTTCTTTAGTCTCTCGTTTGTTCCGGAAACTTCTTTGATGTCTCTGTGTACAGTAATGGATGTTGGACCAAAGACACATAACAGGAAGTTATCTTTTGGAATAGTCTCCTCTGAAAGACCATCCAGTTTTACCTCATCTTCCATTACCACCGTTAGCATAGAATTGCGTAGGTTTCGGCTTCACGATGGTGAAATTGGAAACATACCTCTAGTCGCTGGGCACGCCGCTCTCTTTCTTTTTAAGTTCCTCCTTCCTTTTTAATGTGGGCTTTCGAGGGGAGAAGACATAACAGGCGTTCGCAGGTCAAAGTTAACACCTTGAACCATCTGGACAGAGAGCATATCCAACCAATAAAAACATCAAGGCCCACGAGGGATTATAGTCTGACTGTAGTAAAAAACATCCCACCTCTCTGTTAGGAGGATTAGTGTGTGTGTGTGTGTGTGTGTGTGTGTGTGTGTGTGTGTGTGTGTGTGTGTGTGTGTGTGTGTGTGTGTGTGTGTGTGTGTGTGTGTGTGTGTGTGTGTGTGTGTGTGTGTGTGTGTGTGTGTGACCCATGGAATATAGACAAAATAGAGAACGAACAGTAAGAGTGGGCATTTCACTGAAAGGTGTTTTTTTTTTTTTTTTGAAGAGTGAAGTGTCCATTTGTGTCAGTATACTTCTCTTTGTATGGATGTTTTCCTACTAGACATACTAGATGCCGTCTTCAAATGATTATATAGACACAGGTAAGAGCCAAAATAAAGGAAACAGCAACGTAAACTCTTAATAAGGTGTTGGGCACCACGATCTAGAACAGCTTCAATGCATCTTGGCATAGATTCTACAAGTGTCTGGAACTCTACTGGAGGGATGCAACACCATTCTTCCATGAGAAATTCCATCATTTGGTATTTTGTTGATGGTGGTGGAAAATGCTGTCTCAGGCTCCGCTCCAGAATCTCCCATAAGTGTTTAATTGTTTTGAGATCTGGTGGCTGAGATGGCCAGGGCATATAGTTTACATCGTTTTCATGCTCATCAAACCATTACGTCACCACTCGTGCCCTGTGGATGGGGGCATTATCATCCTATGGGGGCATCGCCATGGTAGCCAAAATAATGGCCTGCCCAGCATGATGGGATGTTAATTGCTTAATTAACTCAGGGACCACACCTGTGTGGAAGCACCTGCTTTCAATATACTTTGTATCCCTCATTTATTCAAGTGTTCCATTATTTTGGCAGTTACCTGTACGCACTGCAGCCTATATTAATTAATCACAGTGAGGAGATTCAGCTCACCAACACACTACCTTTTACAGTACCTCCTCAACATGTTTTTGTCTTTAGTGTGTGTGTGTGTGTGTGTGTGTGTGTGTGTGTGTGTGTGTGTGTGTGTGTGTGTGTGTGTGTGTGTGTGTGTGTGTGTGTGTGTGTGTGTGTGTGTGTGTGTGTGTGTGGTCACAGGTGGCTGAAATGTGTTGTTTACCGCTGCATCTGTTTCCTGTATGTCCCTAACCATGGTCACACCCAAAGACTCACATTTTCCCAGTCGCCCGACCGCATCACTTCCTGTATCTAGTGTCTGTAACTGACCTCAATGACTTTGGTAGGCAGTGGTATCTATCTTCTCTGGCCTGGCTATAGCGTGCATCATGGGATACGACCGTCTTGTGTGCGTGTTGGAGATAACAGTATGACTTCGGTCCTAAGGAGGCTGTGGCCAAAGCCTCAAAATGGGGTGTGGAATTCCTCTTTTGGCTAAATGGTGGTCTGTGTTGATTGCATGCTTACTCATAGTTGACTGTTCCCCCTCCCCTTCACCAAGATATATCATTGTCCATATCTTCTAGGACATTTTTCCCCAAGTATAAGTTTTTCACATTTTTTTGTCCAAACCTCAAAATATCCCAACACCGACTCACATATTTCGGTGACCCATGACTGAACTGGATCAAAATACACATTGAAGTAACAGAGGGGGTATTCACAGTCACACACGGATTCTTGCGGTAGCGAGTGAATTGTGGGTATATTTCATTTGAAATGTGTCTCACAATTCTTCCCCTGACACCCTGAAGGTCTTCTGGAGTCAATTGTCGCCTCAACAAAGTGTCAGCACTCTCAAAGAAAGACTCTCAATAAACCCACAGTCGCTTCTTCTGCCATATTAACTGTCCTGGCTTCAGGCATTGAGTGGCGGTTAGGCTAGGGTACAAACATTCACTCATTGAGAGAATGTTACTTAATTGAAATGAATGATTATTACCTCTGTAGCTCGGTTGGTAGAGCATGGGGATTGCAATTCCAGGAATGTGGGTTCGATTCCCAGGACCACCCTAAATGTATGCGTGACAGTAAATCGCTTTTGGTGGATATAATGTAGGCTAATGTTCTCAGTAGTGGGTGATCATGAAGTTAAGCATTGACTCATTGTACGACCAGACCTCATCCCTTTCATGCAGCTTTTTTCAAATCATCATTAGAGTTGCATCATGCAGCCTTAGAATGTATTAAAAATCCAAACATATAGTCCAACATTTGTATCACAACTAAAGTTGGATAAATAGCTCTAAATTAGGCATATAGTTGGACCTGCTTCTTTGTTAACCGCTCAACACAGAATCGCCCCATGTGCGCACTCCCTCAAATCGTTTGGAGAAAATATCCTTTCTATTTGATTCATCTTTGTTCAATTGTATTCTTCATACTATAAAATAATATAAAATAATGTCACGGAATTCTAAGCAAATCTTGTCTGCTAAATGAACTAGTGTAGCCCACAGACATCAGGGCCTAACATAAGGACAACTCAGAGTATGCTATTCTGTTCTTCTGAAATAAACTACATTTTCTTCATATCATATTTCTTTAGACCTGTCTAAAATAACTAATGGATTTATTGTGATGGTACTACTTAGTCACCTCTTTGAAAATCAGCCATAGAATGCCAACTATTTCATATAGTGTACCTACAGTACTTAAGTAACGCTAAGGGGTCACTAATGTGTTGGGGGAAGATCTAAAGGGGAATTTAGCTTATCGAAACCGACACTTGAAATCAGTATATGGGTCCCGCTCTGTGACTTTCCTGTCTGCTGTCAACATCACAGGTTTGGGGACAATGGCACATTGTGTGGTCGTCATTCAATCCCAGCGCTGCCATGCCGTAACATTGACACTGAGTGATGGCATAAAAATGATGTCACCGCGGCTGCCTTCGGGAAAAACAAAGACCTACCTAACTTAAGACATGGCAAATCTGATCTGTGGTCAGATTAAAGCCAGAGATCACTGGGAAGAAGAAAGACCTACCTACAGTAAAGACAATCTGATCTGTGGTCAGATTAAAGCTGTATGGATCACTAGGAAGAAACCCTAATAACGTACACAGCAATAAGGGACTCCAACTTCTCCTCTAGAGTGACGGAGTGGCAAAGATATTTTGTTGACTCTTTCTGGGGTTTGACCCCTCGCCGCCTCATGTCAAGATGCTCCAGAATGACTTTAGTTTACATACTTCTGAGCTGAGGGATGACATCTGCTTATTTAGTATCTCAATGTGACATGCACAGCAGAGGAGGCTGGTGGGAGGAGCTATAGGAGGACAGGCTCATTGTAATGGCTTGAATGGAATATTATATAACGATATCAAAAACATCAAACATATGGAAACCACATGTTTGACTCCATTCCATTTATTCCATTCCAGCCATTACAATGAGCCTGTCCTCCTATAACACCTCCCACCAGCCTCCTCTGATGTACAGTACCACTCCCAGAGTACTCTATCTTTACTGTCCCTCAGTAAGCTTACTGTAAAGAGGCCGATCATTTACTTCATGGTTTATTTGTTTTGTTTCATGGCACAAATACTGCATTATTTCTGCCTGCTGATTTGAAAAATGTCTCTGGACTCAGATGGAAACGAAGTAGTTGTACATTTTCTCCTACAGGGAGTAACAAAATGCATGCCTTGGTAATTGTTGTGGACATTTTTACCGAAGCCCTCTACAGTAAAGGGTTGTGAGTGTGTATAATAACACAGGACCAGCATCTATACTATACCACCATGTGTGCATACATGCATACATACTGTACATGCATACACGCACATGCATGCACGCACATGCATGCACGCTCACCCACTCACACACAGATAGATAGATCGATTTTTTTCTTACCCAATCAACACTCTTCACAACAATAATTACCCTTACATTGATCTGCAGCTGTCCACACACTGCCTGCCTGTAAGTCTTCCATTAACAATACCACAGCACGGTATTGTCACATTTTCGAGGTTGACCATTGATTCAATGGAATATTTGGAAAATCACAGTTTACCATGAGAACATGGTATTTATACGCTATTTTGGTCAAGAACTTCGTAAATCTCTCCCAAAGCGTTGCCCCCCCCCAATGCATGCTGGGATTTTGGAATACTATACATACCTGGCTACAAGCGCTTTTCAGTCACGCTCTAGTGTAGTCAATAGACAGGCGTGCATAAATGCTCTGCTTAGATATGTCAGACAGCCACGGTGCGGAACAGTATGACTTATTTTGGTTGTGGAGATGAACAAAAGTCTTACTAGTATCTCTATTTATCATTGCTCTCTATACTCCATCTGTAGACAGATACCATGAGGCTTTAGGTTTCATGTCCTTGTAAGGCTTTACTGTTCATCTAACGCATGAGACATCATCATGGAATACTACCAGTCTCCAAACGTCTTTTAATCTCTCATATCAATTGTCTGTAGGAGTGTATCAGTAAGAGGAGATCTTTCCCACTGAGGCAAAATCAACGTGGAAACAGATTGGATTTGCAAAAAGTCAACATAAGGGCATTCCGTCTTTTTTTTCACCCAACTTTTAACCTAACATTGTTGAATTCACGTTATCATTTTAACCAAATGTAAATGAAAACTAGAAGTTGAACTGACGTCTGTGCGCAGTGGGGTGTGTTCTTCAGAGACCTGCGACTCACTACTGTCACACTGCTGACCACAATGGTGGTATGTCAGTGTGTCTGCACAGCCCCAGGCAAGGCAGAGGAGAGGGCATCATCAGACAGCCGTTTGATTTAGAGTCAGGGGACGGCCTTTCGGGACACTTGATTATCAGAGCCCAGCTTTCATGTGGTCAGCGTTCTCGCTAAAGAGGGGTCACTGTTATCAATTCAATAATCTGAGGCATTTAACGGGAGAAACAGGGCGGCATTCTTGTTTCCGAAAGGCTTGACTCTTCGCAAATAGACCTAATCCATCTTCCTGGCAAATCAGAGGAATTAGCCCCGATAGGTAGGCAGCAGCATCTCTTTAAACAGAGCCACACACACACACACACTCCTTTTCAAAATGCCTCCAATTGAACTTCCTGGAATGTGCTCCACAATGTGAGAAGTCGGAGCTTGCGCAAGAAGTCGCCCGGTTTTTGATTAGAGTGGAGGAGGCTAACGATGCAAATCAGAGGAGCGGCAGGACATGTATGTAGTCTGGGTTACAGCCATGCAGAGGCTGGAACAATGACCCGTTTGAATGAATTGTACTGTAGTTCCACTGAGATGCTCAATCGCCTTAGAACGTACAGCTACTGTAAACACGTAGCCTATGGATAGGCTAACATATAGGACATGATATCAGTTACCAGCCATAGAAATACAAAAAATAACAGCACTATCTTCCACAATTAAACAAAACACAATTTTCCGTTGGAAGTGCATGAGATAACAGCTTTCTTAGCCTAACATGCAGCACATGTACAGTAGCAGCGTCCACGTAGCCTATGGATAAACAGACAGTATTCACTTAGAAATAGAAAGCATTTGAGTCATGGTTTATCAGTCCTTGTGGGCTTTAAATGGAATTGAGTGCCAAGCCTTAACAAGATGGCTGGCAGATGTAGTAGGAAGTGGTGGTGCCTCTCCAAAAACACAATGTGTTTCTGTCTAATCCGTCTACGTCTTTGTCTTCTTGGTGATAATAGTCAAGTATGAACAAGACCCTTTTGATGCTCTCTCCAGGATGTCGTCTTCACTACAGATGTAGGATCTTAATTTGATCACCCTGTTGCAGGATAACTTTCCTGTAATACAGGACACTTTAAACTTGTAGTGTATTAGAGGTTTAAAAAGGTTTCGGAAGTTTGTAATCTCCTCTTGTTTTTCCCTTACTGAAAATGTTTTGTCCTCTACAACAATCTCCATGAATTATAATCCACATAATAGTTCCCATTTACTGTCGCTACAGGATTATTTTCCTGCTGTAGAAAACTGGCTCAAATTTAAGATCCTACATCTGTAACTGCCATCTGCCCACTCTCCTTTTCTCCGGTTAGCGAAGAAAACGGAGGACTTGACTTTCCCCTCTTAATATTGCCAATTTCAATGATTCATTAATAATTTTTCTTATTCTGTGGTCCTGATAGGCTACATTTAGTAAGGGATGTATGTTGCAGCTGACGCACGTAGTTGTTGCTTATTGTTTTTCATTTGGCAGGAGTTGAAACAAAACCCATTTCACATCATGTAGTTCTTATCTGGATTTCACAAGAAAAATGAATAACTCAGTCAAATAATACTGGAAACCACATGCTTGGTTTTTCCTACTTTTTATGGAAAGACATTTCCAGACAGGCCGTCAACAACGGAATAAGTGATTTGACTCCACTCATAGAAATACAAAAAACAACATTTTTATCCGCAATTAAACTTAAGAAAATATTCTCTATTGGAATTACATGGGATAATGGCTTTCTTCTTCCAGGATCTCATTATGGTTCACGTTCCGGAATCAAACATGTTTGTCCTTCCTTTAATGGCCAACTGTGCTACAAATGTTTAGCCACCTGCTGAAACGACTCGGCCATCAAACGGTTCAAACCGCGTCATCATCATCCCGTCTGCTTGGACCACAGAGGTGGTGGTGTATACACTACAGGAGACAGACAGACCGTTTGGATCATTTGTTTATCGTCTAGCTGGCCTGGGTGTGGCCAGCCCATCTGCAGGAAACTCAATGACTCACATCAAAGTCATACATCAAAAAGAGAGCTACATTTTCTCTGGGTTTGACTTTGACCACACCAGCGACCAACCCCAGCGTCACCACGCCTGATTTATAGACGTCTAGTCTGGACCCAACTGTGGGGATGGGGAACGCTGCTTTTACAACTGCACAGGTCACAAGCCTTCTGATTCAACTCCCCTCAATCCAAGTCAGAGATAGTCAGGGTGGACTCCAGGCAGCATACTGGGCCAGTCGACCTGCCCTTGCCCCCTGACGTTTTTGGGATTGATACGTGGGTGATTGTGTCCGACGTGGAGGGTGGGGGAGGCGAAACCCAACCCAACCCAACCCAAGGCAATACATGCTGTGTGATCCATTAATAAGAACCAGTTCCGATGTCCTGGGTCGAGAAGGTTTACAACAACATGGGTTGCATCCAAGACCTTAACCACAATTACTTAACCAAGTTCCCAGTATTTGAATCTCCCAGTCAGTGGAATGCTTTAAAAGCAAACATAAAAGCATCATGTCATTCATTTCCTCAACCCCTCCCCCCACCCATACATGGTAACGCTTATTTCCATATGATGATTACAGATTGGAGACATATTGTTTGTTTAGAACCACAGACTGACAACCAGCTGTGAACGAGAAGAGGCAGCCTGCTGTAAATTCTGTAAGTCAACACACCGGCCGGCAGTCTCTGGGTATACATTATGTACGTACCCTTATGTTGTTGTTTGGAATATATATGGATTTTACTGTATAGCCTGTGACTTCAGCAGACAGATTCAAATGAGGATGGAAAATAATGCTGAGAGAAGTGATTTGTGACTGTTAGTGACCCCCGAGGGAAAGTTTGCACCTGCCTCATTAATTGGCAGATATGACCACCTTGGTCATGGACTGTAAGGCCGATGTTTCTCATGTTGCCATGACTCCATTGGGCTGGAGCTGGTCCAGTTATGGTCTGGCATAGAGAGAGAGGGACTCTCTACCTGGTATTGGATTCTTCCTTCAATCTTTGACTTCCAAATTGTAATCAAAAACAACGAGGCCTGCCTTCTCTGTTGTCAATTTGTCTCCACATATCGTTTTACAGATGGTTTGAAGCTGTTCAATCGATAAATCGCCAGGACTAAATAACTTTTCGTTATGTGAGAGTATAAACATGGTGGTCAAAACTCAATGACCTTATGATCGCTGGGGTGATGATAGAATCTCAGAACACCAACACTGGTCCAAACATTCCGTCTGGCCAAATCAACAGGCCAAGAAAACAATTACCCCGGTTAGCACCGGCCAACTGCTTTTACACTGCATACTCGTCAATCGTCGCTGCTGTGAAGCACTCGCAAACCTGCTGTTTCCTTAAAATACCATTTTTGGGGGCATGAAATCTTCATGAAATCTTTTTTTCCCTAGGGACTTGCCCAGCATTGCGTCGAAGAGGAGCCAGGGCACCAGATCAACCTCACAGCTATCTCCAAAACATCTAAATAACCTCCAGATAGCCCTGTCCAAAACCTCTAAATAGCCTCCAGATAGCCCTGTCCAAAACATCTAAATAGCCTCCAGATAGCCCTGTCCAAAACCTCTAAATAACCTCCAGATAGCCCTCTCCAAAACCTCTAAATAACCTCCAGATAGCCCTGTCCAAAACCTCTAAATAACCTCCAGATAGCCCTCTCCAAAACCTCTAAATAACCTCCAGATAGCCCTGTCCAAAACATCTAAATAACCTCCAGATAGCCCTCTCCAAAACATCTAAATATCCTCCAGATAGCCCTGTCCAAAACATCTAAATAACCTCCAGATAGCCCTGTCCAAAACCTCTAAATAACCTCCAGATAGCCCTCTCCAAAACCTCTAAATAATCTCCAGATAGCCCTGTCCAAAACCTCTAAATTATCTCCAGATAGCCCTCTCCAAAACCTCTAAATAATCTCCAGATAGCCCTCTCCAAAACATCTAAATATCCTCCAGATAGCCTTGTCCAAAACCTCTAAATAACCTCCAGATAGCCCTGTCCAAAACCTCTAAATAACCTCCAGATAGCCCTGTCCAAAACCTCTAAATAGCCTCCAGATAGCCCTCTCCAAAACCTCTAAATAACCTCCAGATAGCCCTGTCCAAAACATCTAAATAACCTCCAGATAGCCCTCTCCAAAACATCTAAATATCCTCCAGATAGCCTTGTCCAAAACCTCTAAATAACCTCCAGATAGCCCTGTCCAAAACCTCTAAATAGCCTCCAGATAGCCCTGTCCAAAACCTCTAAATAACCTCCAGATAGCCCTCTCCAAAACCTCTAAATAACCTCCAGATAGCCCTGTCCAAAACCTACAAATAACCTTCAGATAGCCTTGTCCAAAACCTCTAAATAACCTCCAGATAGCCCTGTCCAAAACCTCTAAATAACCTCCAGATAGCCCTGTCCAAAACCTCTAAATAGCCTCCAGATAGCCCTGTCCAAAACCTCTAAATAACCTCCAGATAGCCCTCTCCAAAACCTCTAAATAACCTCCAGATAGCCCTGTCCAAAACCTCTAAATAACCTCCAGATAGCCCTCTCCAAAACCTCTAAATAACCTCCAGATAGCCCTGTCCAAAACCTCTAAATAACCTCCAGATAGCCCTCTCCAAAACATCTAAATATCCTCCAGATAGCCTTGTCCAAAACCTCTAAATAACCTCCAGATATCCCTGTCCCAAACCTCTAAATAACCTCCAGATAGCCCTGTCCAAAACCTCTAAATAACCCCCAGATAGCCCTCTCCAAAACATCTAAATAACCTCCAGATAGCCCTCTCCAAAACCTCTAAATAACCTCCAGATAGCCCTGTCCAAAACCTCTAAATAACCTCCAGGTGGCCCTGTCCAAAACCTCTAAATAACCTCCAGATGGCCCTCTCCAAAACATCTAAATAACCTCCAGATAGCTCTGTCAAAATCCTATAAATAACCTCCAGATAGCCCCCTCCAAAACCTCTAAATAACCTCCAGATAGCCCTGTCCAAAACCTCTAAATAACCTCCAGATAGCCCCCTCCAAAACCTCTAAATAACCTCCAGATAGCCCTGTCCAAAACCTCTAAATAACCTCCAGATAGCCCTGTCCAAAACCTCTAAATAACCTCCAGATAGCCCTGTCCAAAACCTCTAAATAACCTCCAGATAGACCTGTCCAAAACATCTAAATAACCTCCAGATAGCCCTGTCCAAAACATCTAAATAACCTCCAGATAGCCCTCTCCAAAACATCTAAATAACCTCCAGATAGCCCTGTCCAAAACATCTAAATAACCTCCAGGTGGCCCTGTCCAAAACCTCTAAATAACCTCCAGATAGCCCTCTCCAAAACCTCTAAATAACCTCCAGATAGCCCTGTCCAAAACCTCTAAATAACCTCCAGATAGCCCTGTCCAAAACCTCTAAATAACCTCCAGATAGCCCTCTCCAAAACCTCTAAATAACCTCCAGATAGCCCTCTCCAAAACATCTAAATAACCTCCAGATAGCCCTGTCCAAAACATCTAAATAACCTCCAGATAGCCCTGTCCAAAACCGCTAAATAACCTCCAGATAGCCCTCTCCAAAACCTCTAAATAACCTCCAGATAGCCCTGTCCAAAACCGCTAAATAACCTCCAGATAGCCCTCTCCAAAACCTCTAAATATCCTCCAGATAGCCCTCTCCAAAACCTCTAAATAACCTCCAGATAGCCCTGTCCAAAACCTCTAAATAACCTCCAGATAGCCCTGTCCAAAACATCTAAATAACCTCCAGATAGCCCTCTCCAAAACCTCTAAATAACCTCCAGATAGCCCTGTCCAAAACCTCTAAATAACCTCCAGATAGCCCTCTCCAAAGAAAAAAACAGGTTTTTAGAAATTTTAGCACATTTATGTAAATAAGGTATTTTTTGTTTTATTTGTCAACGCTTTGCTATGATACTTGAAATTGAGCTCAGGTGCATCCTGTTTCCATTGATCATCCTTGAGATGTTTCTACAACTGTGGTAAATTCAATTGATTGGGCATGATTTGGAAAGGCACACACCTGTCTATATAAGGTCCCACAGTGCATGTCAGAGCAAAAACCAAGCCATGAGGTCGAAGGAATTGTCCGTAGAGCTCAGAGACAGGATTGTGTCGAAGCACAGATCTGGGAAAGGGTCCCGAAAAATATCTGCAGCATTGAAGGTCCCCAAGAACACGGTGGGCTCCATCATTCTTAAATGGAAGAAGTTTGAAACCACCAAGACTCTCCCTAGAGCTGGAAGTTTGCCAAAAGGCACCTAAAAGGATGCAGACCATGAGAAACAAGATTTTTTGGTCTGATGAAACCAAGATTGAACTCTTTGGCCTGAATGCGAAGCATCACATCTGGAGGAAACCTGGCACCATCCCTATGGTGAAGCATGGTGGTGGCAGCATTATGCTGTGGCGATTTTTTTTAGCAGTAGGGACTGGGAGACTAGTCAAGATCGAGGGAAAGATGAACGGAGCAAAGTACAGAGAGATCTTTGATGAAAACCTGCTCCAGAGCGCTCAGGACCTCTGACTGAGGTGAAGGTTCACCTTTGAATAGGACAATAACTCTAAGCACACAGCCAAGACAACACAGGAGTGGCTTCGGGACAAGTCTCTGCATGTCCTTGAGTGGCCCAGCCAGAGCCCGGACTTGAACCCGATCAATCATCTCTGGAGAGTCCTGAAAATAGCTGTGCAGCGATGCTCCCCATCCAACCTGACAGAGCTTGAGAGGATCTGCAGAGAAGAATGGGAGAAACTCCCCAAATACAGGTGTACCAAGCTTATACCGTTATACCCAAGAAGACTCAAGGCTGTAATCCCTACAAAAGTACTGAGTAACGGGTCTGAATACTCATGTGAAATTTCCGTTTTTTATTTGTAATAAGTTTGCAAACATTTCTAAAAACCTGTTTTGGCTTTCTCATTATGGAGTATTGTGTGCAGATTGATGAGGGGGAAAAAACGATTTTATCAATTTTAGAATAAGGCTGTAACGGAACAAAATGTCAAGGGGTCTGAATACTTTTCAAATGCACTGTATGTCATTCATTCATGGTGATGTTTGTGATTGAAATCCTCCTGGTGCTCTGGGCCACTTGTCTCTCGTCCCCGGGAGCTTTTTAAACTCTTTCAATGCAAAACATTGCTGGGGTCTTTTAAAACAAAAGCCTAGAGAAACTGACAGATTCCAGCTGAGCAGTGCTTTGGATTTATGGGATAAATCATATTGGTATTACAGACAGTTGATGTTGTGAAGCTTTGTGTTCTTCACTTGGATGTTTGAGTGTGATCTGCCTTTAATTCAAACCACAAAAATAACTTCATAAAATCTACACTGCAGGGATAGTGTTACTACACTGCAGGGATAGTGTTACTACACTGCAGGGATAGTGTTACTACACTGCAGGGATAGTGTTACTTCAAAGTGCAAAAGTCTACGTTCTGGTTGGTTCCCCTTCCTGTTCTCTATTAAAAGCTGATGGTATTGACGCCTCTTGTCAAACAATGTCTTTTTCTTTTACAACTTCCCTGAGTATAAAGAGAGTTGTGAATAGTGCTGTAACCATCACACCATTCAAGGGCCTCAATGTCACTGTTATGATAGGCGTGTACAAAAATGCATTTGTTCATTCAATCAAACTACAGTACAGGCCCATCACAGGAAGTATTCACTATTGTAATACATCATAGAAGCACAATACACTTCCCTGATTGGCTGCTTGCCCAAACAAAAGAGGTTGGCACACTGGTTTGAGGCGTGTGACGGATCACTTTTAAGGTCAGAAGTGTGTGTGTGTGTGTGTGTGTGTGTGTGTGTGTGTGTGTGTGTGTGTGTGTGTGTGTGTGTGTGTGTGTGTGTGTGTGTGTGTGTGTGTGTGTGTACTAGAGCATTACACACATCATAGAGTCAGAGACTTTGTGGGTGCAGCATGCTGGTTTCGGTAACTGGCTCTTCATCGTTTATGTTGATAAGGCAGCTGGAGTTCTTGATTAACATGCACTGTGGTTTCTGCTGGTGAATCATATGTTCCATTAATTATCTTTAGTGCCAGAAAAACATCCAGGTCACTGATAGATATAGGAGTGTCTGGTTGATGACGTTTGACTGATTTCTACAAATTCCCTTATCAGGAATGATTATGAATATTTGGTTTCTGGGCCCGTATTCACAAAGCATCTCAGAGTAGGAGTGCTGATCTAGGATCAGGTCTCCCCTGTCAATATAATCCTATTAATTCATCATCTAAATGATGATCATCTAATCATCTAAAATGCAAAACTGATGCTAGATCAGCACAATGATTCTTCATTCTACAGATCTCACAAATCTCGATTGCATAATTCTAGATAAGTTTGTATTCCCGATGGCCTTCACCACAGTACAATGTGCCTTAGCACTCCAAAATCATATAGGCACCTTACCTTACCACTTCAAGAAGGTATTATACTGTTGTGATGTTATCGAACCATCATGAACATAACTTATTCTGATGCAGGGACCATAAACCCAGATATCGAACAAAGGAGTCTCTATATGTTAGGTATATCACTAACCATATCACTGAGAACATTCCTCGCATCATGAGGGAAGCCTTTCCCATCGGCCAAAACAATGGTTATCTGATTGTCTTATACAAGCTATTTTTGTGAATACCGATTTAAATTGGTGGTGTCAATGAGTCCAAGCCACATCACCCCATATAATGAAGGTGGGAAAGATAAGTTAGTATGCCAACCTGAACCTCATGAACCATGTCATAGAAGGCAACATTTTTATTCCAACCAGATCCACATACCCTAGATTAAAATTCCAATGTCATACCTCAATACAAGTACATAAGCACATTATGACTATAGGCCTATTGAAAATAAATGTGTTTTGTTGTGTTTTTATTTTTTAAATAATAATTAGATACTTGTCCATTTCATGAAGGTGTGATGGCGGTTATAGACCAAGAAAAATTGTGACAAACTATCTGAAGTTGTATTCACCCCTCTCTTTCATTTCCTTTGCCCCCAACCGTCTCGTTATAAAAAAGGTCAGCACACACAGTTAAAATATACAGTGTATAATTGTATAGGTTTTTCCCCAACAGGGCTTCTGGTGCAGGCGTCTGGGACCAGTCTGGGACGGGGGCTCGAGACAACAATGCGCAGCGCGCACGTACAGATCGGTTTCAGTCTTTGTCAGTTCTGAATGGGGGCGGAGGAAGTAAACCCATTAGAATCCTATAAAAAGAAAGTATCCGAGATCATAAAATATCAGGCTGCCGCACTAAGCATTCACTTACTGCCAGAGAGACAGACTGGAAGTCGCTTGTCAAGTTTCACCCTGACCTTGTGAGCGTCAGCGTTTTTTTATTCATTGAGGCTCATCATTTTGATTTGATTTTTAGATTGAGCTATTGGTGTTGTCATAAAAGTGGCATTTCTGTCGATGGCAATAACCCGTTTCCTTTTCTGATTCGTTAAAAAGAGAACACTTACCGTTATTGACTTTATTCGCAAGTGGTCAACTTAACACATGGACACAGTGTAACAGAGCGCGCGTTTCTGTGATACCTTTATGCGTAATTGGCTAGGTCCGGGTCGCCCGCTTTATCCTATTCGAATCCGTTTTTATTTTTTGGGCAACATTTCTAAACAATTGTTTCCCAAGGATGCTCGGCCTGACTCGGAATAGATTCTGGTGTGTTTTCGCGCTGCTTGTCGCGGCCTTGAGGATGGGAGAGTCGCAGAGAGCAGAGCGCTCCAAGCCAAACTCCATCAAAGCGGCTCTGATGGGAGAGCCCACTCCGGCCACGAACCGTTCAGCCACCCTCCAACCCGGGATCACCAAGAAAGGCAACATCCTTGCGCAGGTAATCTCATCGTTCTCTTTTGATTTACACACATATTACTGTAGTTATGATTTGATTGTAACAACTTTTGACGAGGACATTGGTAATAATTTACTGTTTTGACATCCCTTTTCATGTTTTGAATAATCGTATTGGTATAAGTATTTTAGATGTCTCCGTTTTGCATTTAAATGGCTGGTTACAACTGTTCCAATACATGCGTTTTTGCTTTACGCAAGCCCCCAAACATTGCGCGTGGTGCCCAACTGCCCATGGAAGTTTTTTGACGAGAACTAAAATAGCGGTATCAGCCCCTATACCATGAAAACTTCTCTCATGTGTGAATCGTTATTGGAAATTACAGGGATTGGACCCCTCATAAACCTTAATTGCATCTCAGACCTTGACGCCACTGTCGGGTCCAACACGCTTCCAAGGCAAATCATTAACATGATCAGTAGAAATGTGAGAGAAAGTAAGTTAACACCGGGGATTATTTTCTGTCTGGTTCTTAATGTCATTAAACCGCTCCAGACGCGTTCTGGAATTATTAGACGGAACTGTGGGCTGAGTGTGAAGGATACTCTTACCGACCACTTAATATGCACTCCAAGTGTTATCAGTTCCTGCTGTTTCAACACAGTGGGGAATTAGCCTGGCTGTCTGCATAGGCCTAGTGCCCCGGGGTAAAGAGCTACACAGTGGTGGAAAAAGTAACCAATTGTCATACTTGACTAAAAGTCAGGATACCTTAATAGAAAAGGACTAAAGTAAAAGTGAAAGTCACCCAGTAAAATACTACTTGAGCAAAAGTCTAAAAGTATTTCAATTTAAATATAATTAAGTATCAAAAGTAAATGTAATTGCAAAAATATGCTTAAGTACGAGTATAAATCATTTCAAATTCCTTATATTAAGCAAACCAGACGGTGCCACTTAAATGTTTTTAAAGTATGGATAACAAGGGGCACATCCCAATAGCTCAACATAATTTACAAAGTAAGCATATGTGTTTAGTGAGCCCGCCAGATCAGCGGCAATAGGGATGACCAGGGATGTTCTCTTGATAAGTCCGTGAATTGGATCATTTTCCTATCCTGCTAAGCATTCAAAATGTAACGAAAAAAGGTAAGGAGTACAAAGTACATTATTTTCTTTAGGAATGTAGTGAAATAAAAGTTGTCAAAAATATAAATAGTAACGTACAGATATCCCCAAAAATACTTATATAGTACTTTAAAGTATTTTTACTTTAGTACTTTATACCACTGGAGCTACGCTATAGTTTGGTTCATGTGTGAATTGTAAAAAAGCATTCTACCTAATTAGTTCTCCAATTGTTTTATTGAAACTGGATCTCAGGTGCCGTACTGTATGTTTAGGTATATAATGTGTTCATACTGTATGTTTAGGTATATAATGTGTTCATACTGTATGTTTAGGTATATAATGTGTTCATACTGTATGTTTAGGTATATAATGTGTTCATACTGTATGTTTAGGTATATAATGTGTTCATACCGTATGTTTAGGAATATAATGTGTTCATACCGTATGTTTAGGTATATAATGTGTTCATACTGTATGTTTAGGTATATAATGTGTTCATACTGTATGTTTAGGTATATAATGTGTTCATACTGTATGTTTAGGTATATAATGTGTTCATACTGTATGTTTAGGTATATAATGTGTTCATACTGTATGTTTAGGTATTTAATGTGTTCATACTGTATGTTTAGGTATATAATGTGTTCATACTGTATGTTTAGGTATATAATGTGTTCATACCATATGTTTAGGTATATAATATGTTCATACCGTATGTTTAGGTATATAATGTGTTCATACTGTATGTTTAGGTATATAATATGTTCATACCGTATGTTTAGGTATATAATGTGTTCATACTGTATGTTTAGGTATATAATGTGTTCATACTGTATGTTTAGGTATATAATGTGTTCATACTGTATGTTTAGGTATATAATATGTTCATACCGTATGTTTAGGTATATAATATGTTCATACCGTATGTTTAGGTATATAATATGTTCATACCGTATGTTTAGGTATATAATGTGTTCATATTTTGTAGGTGAAGTTAAAAAAAATAGGATACATATATAAATAGTTCCCTCCCTCCCTCCCTCCCTCCCTCCCTCCCTCCCTCCCTCCCTCCCTCCCTCCCTCCCTCCCTCCCTCCCTCCCTCCCTCCCTCCCTCCCTCCCTCCCTCCCTCCCTCCCTCCCTCCCTCTGTACCCCACCTGCTGTCTCGACCTCTGAATGCTCGGCTATGAAAAGCCAACTGACATTTACTCCTGAGATGCTGACCTGTTGCACCCTCTACAACCACTGTGATTATTATTTGACCCTGCTGGTCATCTTTGAACGTTTGAAAATCTTGAAGAACGACCTGGCCTTAATGGCCATGTACTCTTATAATCTCCACTTGGCACAGCCAGAAGAGGTGTGGTTCCTCTCTAGGTTTCTTCCTATGTTCTGGCCTTTCTAGGGAGTTTTTCCTAAAGTAAATTAATATGAAAGTTGACAAAATTAGTTTAGATCTTTTTTCTTTTCTTTTTTTTCTCTTTGTTATCAAATGTAAAAGGCAACACTGTTTACGTGATTTCTGGCATCTTCTTGAACAGTAGATGGCGCCACATTTCTGTTTTCCCCTGCTATACATTTAAGCCAGCGTTTCACATTTAAAAAAAATCATAATTTCAACTCAACAGAGAAGAAACAGTTGATTCTCTTTGTCTTTTACAATCAAAGTGTTTATACCAGTGTAACTACTGGTTGGCTGCAGTTTAGCTTTGGCTTGGACTAGTGTCTGCTGTAGGCTTATACAGGTCTCCAGAATGTCACTTGTAATGATACCAGTGGATGAAGGGGATATGCCTGTCTGTAGCCTGTGTGTGTGTGTGTGTGCGTGCGTGCGCGTGTGTGTGTGTGTGTGTGTGCGTGCGTGCGTGCGTGCGTGTGTGTGTGTGTGGACACTGTAGTGTGGGAGCTGCTCCCTACTGCTGAGAGCACTGTTCTGAGATCCTACCACTCAGATGAGTGAGGATTAAAGGGACTAGCTTCAGTCTCTTCTGTGTAGTGGGAACCGTTCCAGCCACCAGAGCTGTGCCAGACCTCTGTTTAAATGTCTGCTTACAACTTTGCCATTGCAATAAACTGGAGTGGTTTGGATAGAATGGACCACTGGGGATGAGTGTGTGTATGTGTGGAGACCACCACCGTACTGTTATAAGAGTGAAACGCCACGGTACATTTAGATGGCTAATGGTTTCAATGGGAGGTGGTGTGTCTCCCCATCTCTCCTGTCTGCTAGAATGGTTTCCAGCCTTGTAATGTTACAGCCAGCACTCAACAACAGCCAGACATGAATCACGGGCCACAGGCAAACTCTATTGACCTGCTGTGTGGCATCTGAAGTGGTTGTTTATGATGTAAATCAAAGATAACGAACCTTGAAGTCTTCACGGGCTTTTAATTGGCAACGTGTGGCATCGATTTGTGATGGCTTATAGGAGCTTTTGTTATAGTGTGGATGATACTGAGCAGTCAACCATGCAAATAGTGGGTCATGGTGATTGCTTTTTTTGCGACTAAAGGTCCTCACTAGCTTTTTATGTTAGATTATATACTCATAATGAACAATTGACTCTATAGAGAATGGCCTGACTCTGAAGTGAACCTGCCTCGATTTTTTGATTTGCACCAACACTTGTCCGGTGATCAGGGTGCCTGCCGGGCAGAGACATGCAGTGGGGCAGAGACATGCTGCGGGTCAGAGACATGCGATGGGACAGAGACATGCAGTGGGTCAGAGACATGCGATGGGTCAGAGACATGCAGTGGGTCAGAGACATGCGGTGGGTCAGAGACATGCTGCGGGTCAGAGACATGCGATGGGACAGAGACATGCAGAGGGTCAGAGACATGCAGTGGGTCAGAGACATGCAGTGGGTCAGAGACATGGGGTGGGTCAGAGACATGCTGCGGGTCAGAGACATGCGATGGGACAGAGACATGCAGAGGGTCAGAGACATGCGATGGGTCAGAGACATGCAGTGGGTCAGAGACATGCGGTGGGTCAGAGACATGCAGTGGGTCAGAGACATGCGATGGGACAGAGACATGCAGAGGGTCAGAGACATGCGATGGGGCAGAGACATGCGGTGGGTCAGAGACATGGGGTGGGTCAGAGACATGCGGTGGATCAGAGACATGCAGTGGGTCAGAGACATGGGGTGGGTCAGAGACATGGGGTGGGTCAGAGACATGCGGTGGGGCAGAGACATGCGGTGGGTCAGAGACATGCGGCGGGTCAGAGACATGCGGTGAGTCAGAGACATGCGGTGGGTCAGAGACATGGGGTGGATCAGAGACATGCAGTGGGTCAGAGACATGGGGTGGGTCAGAGACATGGGGTGGGTCAGAGACATGCGGTGGATCAGAGACATGCGGTGGGTCAGAGACATGCGGCGGGTCAGAGACATGCGGTGAGTCAGAGACATGCGGCGGGTCAGAGACATGCGGCGGGTCAGAGATATGCGGTGGGTCAGAGACATGCGGTGGGTCAGAGACATGCGGCGTGTCAGAGACATGCGGCGGGTCAGAGACATGCGGCGGGTCAAAGACATGCGGTGGGGCAGAGACATGCGGTGGGTCAGAGATATGCGGTGGGTCAGAGACATGCGGTGGGTCAGAGATATGCGGTGGGTCAGAGACATGCGGTGGGGCAGAGACATGCGGTGGGTCAGAGACATGCGGTGGGTCAGAGACATGCGGTGGGTCAGAGACATGCGGCGGGTCAGAGATATGCGGTGGGTCAGAGACATGCGGTGGGTCAGAGACATGCGGTGGGGCAGAGACATGCGGTGGGTCAGAGACATGCGGTGGGTCAGAGACATGCGGTGGGTCAGAGACATGCGGTGGGTCAGAGACATGCGGCGGGTCAGAGATATGCGGTGGGTCAGAGACATGCGGTGGGTCAGAGACATGCGGTGGGTCAGAGACATGCGGTGGGGCAGAGACATGCGGCGGGTCAGAGATATGCGGCGGGTCAGAGATATGCGGTGGGTCAGAGACATGCGGTGGGTCAGAGATATGCGGTGGGTCAGAGACATGCGGTGGATCAGAGACATGCGGTGGGTCAGAGACATGCGGTGGGTCAGAGACATGCGATGGGTTAGAGCTGCGTGGGGGCATCAGTGGAAAGCGGTGTTGTGAAACCTCAAATATTAGAACCAATCTCTTCTGGCTGAACCTTGGCCTTCTCTACCCTGTAGATTTATGAAGACGTTGGCGTAATGTTAAGGTTGTTATAATTCGTGATGAAGCGTTGGCAGAATATTACACCTTCCTTCATAGAGGCAGTGGATCAGGACATGAGTGATAGTCCGCTTATAACACTTCTAAACTTCACAGTTTGAGAGACTATCGCCATAATTCACCATCACATCCATTTAGTCACTTTCCCACATTTCTCCGTCAGATTCCTTCAACAGCAGACCTCCTCAAAATAAGGGTGTTCATTTTTATACAGCATTATTCAAGCTGTTGAAATGTATTCCTTCAGGGCCTCCAATTCTCCGACATGAAAGGATATGCGAAGGATTGCAACATAAGCTCTCAATAAATCACCCCCACTGGCTCACTTTCAAAAGTCACAAATTAGAGATGGGGAGTCGGGGAGGGGAGCACCGCGGCCACCCAGAGAAGCCTGCAGGAAACCGCGGTGTAATTTGGTGTTTAAATTGTCAGATTAGTAAAGTTGGGCTCTATCCAATATGTCAAAGCTATTGGTGGATCTATATAGGAAGTACCATGACAGACTAATTTGTTTTTGTTTCCCTCGGCGGTTGACAAAGTTTTGCACTGACTTTGCCGCTCTCCGCTCTCGCTGACTATAAATGTCACATGAATCACTTTGCGCTCCAACCTCAAGGTCAGGTTGTGACAGTCCCAAGTGATTCAATCATTACAATTAAAACAAGCTGCATGAGTGTGTGGCTCCATCCCCTATTCCCCTTCACATTGAATTGACTTGCGTGAAACCAAACCGAAGTAACGCAAAGTAAAAGGCCCTCTTGACTGGGAGATGTTCAGACCCGATGCTCCTGGGTGGCCACTGGTTCCCAGTAAGTTAGAGAACCAGTACAGATGGATGGTATGGGCAGGGAACGTTCACCACCCTAACCTCTGAACCCACAAGGGGAAGTGGAGTCATGCGTACAGTAACAGTGGTTGGCTGTTCCTACCAGTGCCTGGACATCCATACAGTTTTAAGTAGTCTTAAAACTGTGTTTAATTCAACACAGAGATTATTTTAACAAGCCAGGACCGAATCGCTTAGGCTCCCCCAGTAAAAGTTGAGCGCTAGGTCCCCTCTCTCCCCTCTCTTCCCCCCTCTCGCCCTGCCAGCACCCCTCCCTCCCCCCTCCAGGGTTAAGTAACTGTTTAGTGATCTTAACGATCTGAGAGGGGGAAACAAAGCAGGCCGAGGTGTGAGTGCTTGTTAGCGCTAGGCTAGCCGCCGTCAAGGCTCCGTCTCCTCCGTCTCAGGGGTCCGGCGGGTCTCCTGGCTGTCTCTCACCCCTCCAGTCAGGGGGGCCCAGCGGGTCTCCTGGCTGTCTCTCACCCCTCCAGTCAGCAGGCCCTGGGGGGCGAGTGTGGGCCCCAGATGGGCCATAATGGATATCAGGGGCCCTAGCAGGCCAGCAGAGTATCCTGAGGGGAATTCATTTCACTTACCTCTGTACTTAGACCTGTTAATGAGAGTCAGGAGACACAGAGCCCTTCTCTATCCACAGGCTAACACCTCACTGAGCTACACCCAGCTCTGACTGGGGTTTCCGGCTCAGTCATGTGCCCTTCTTTTGATCGCTGGTGTAGGGCCAATATGGTTCTGAGTGTATTTAAAGAGTTAGGACATTGAGGTTTCTACATTATGATACGTTTCCATGACACTTTAACATTCTACGCTGAGTGTACAAAACATTAAGAACACCTGCTCTTTTCATGACCAGGTGAATCCAGGTGGAAGCTTTGATCCCTTATTGATGTCACTTGTTAAATCTACTTCAACCAGTGTAGATGAAGGGGAGGAGACAGGTTCTTGAAGGATTTTTAATCATTGAGACAATTGAGACATGGATTGTGAATGTGTGGCGTTCAGAGGGTGAATGGGAAGATAAAATATTGAAGTGCCTTTGAACGGTGTATGGTACAGTAGTAGGTGCCAGGCGTGCCGGTTTCAGTCAAAAACAGTGACGCTGCTGGGTTTTTAATGTAGAACAGTTTCCCATTGGGTGGTCCACCACCCAATGGACATCCAGCCAACTTGACACAACTTTGGGAAGCATTGGAGTCAACATGGGCCAGCATCCCTGTGGAACACTTTCAACACCTTGTAGAGTCCATGCCCTGACTAATTGAGGCAGAAGGTGTTCCTAATGTTTTGTATAGTCAGTGTATGGCAGCCATGTTCGCTCTCCATTAACATTACATGGGGAATATTTAAACACATTTATGTAACTGAATGTCTGGAATTAGAACAAGATAGAACATGTTCCAAGTTGACCCAACTCTCTAAATTCAGCACATTCAGCACATGGTGTAGCCTATACGGAGACTCTGTCACCAGAGTCACAGACCGATACAATCCAGGAGTTAACCCATCAAAGACCTGTGTTTTGAGTGATGAAAGAGCCAAAGTTGTATTCTTAAGGTTCTTATGACGCGTATGTGTTTGATGCTGTCTCTTTGTTATCTGATACTGTGAGACCGTCTCTCCTTAGAGGGCAGAGGACGTTTGTTTACTTGGTGACATAGTTTATTAGACTCAGTGAGGCTCGGTGCTGCTGACCATGATTACCAATCACAGTTTCAGGTTTCCATGCTTGATTGTCCAAGGTCAAGTTCAATTGCCCTCCAAGTTCTCTTAACAGTGTGTGTGGCTCTGTGTGTGGCTCTGTGTGTGTGTGTGTGTGTGTGTGTGTGTGTGTGTGTGTGTGTGTGTGTGTGTGTGTGTGTGTGTGTGTGTGTGTGTGTGTGTGTGTGTGTGTGTGTGTGTGTGTGTGTGTGTGTGTGTGTGTATATTACTGTTATAACGCCATTCTTTTAATCTTCTTAAGTGAATAGTGAGCACAGCTCGCCTTTTCTAACCAGACTTTTGATGTTTGAACGGTTTGAATATACATTTTGACAGTTGGCTAAATGACGGAATCTTATGTGTCACAGTTGCCCTGAAGTACAGTAGCTGCCTCATCTGCCGTGACTAGACTTGAGGTAAATAACACTCCACTAACTTTGTGTTGTGGTGTTATGAACATGTGTTACACTCCTATCATATTATGATATCAGTCCTTAGGAATGACTGATGCTGGGTAAATACGGGCAAATACAGAGTAAGGGACAGGTTCAAAGACTCATGTATCCTGGAGTAAAACTGGTGTATGCTCCCTCCCTCCCTCCCTCCCTCCCTCCCTCCCTCCCTCCCTCCCTCCCTCCCTCCCTCCCTCCCTCCCTCTACCTTCAAAGCCCAGGCCACTTATAACACCACGAGAGCAGCACGAGACAGGACTGGGGAGCCAGGGGCCTTCCCTCATCGCTCCGCGTCTGTCTCCCTCTTTATGGTCTAGCCTGCATGCCCAGAGAGGTACACAGCCCACTTCCTCTAACAGGGATAGCCTCTTGCTTTCATGTGATATGGTGTGTCTAGGGAAAATAGGGGATCGGGAGTGGCGGCGGCGGCAAAAAAAGTGGCCAATAAAGTGAGCTAGTGGAGTAGTGATCAAATGAGACACATCCAAACGAAACCGCCGCCTCCCCTCAGAGGACCGTGGCGTCAATGAGGTGTTTTGAAACATGGCAAGATAAAGTGAGATTATCGGTCACTGGATTTCAAAGGGCTCCTGTGAAATGATGGAGGCTTGATGGAAGAGGTGAGGGAGGAAGGGGAGGATAGTGAGGGGAGGGCGGGAAGGGAGGAGGCCCTTCCTACAGCAGAGTACAGTACAGCTCCACTCTAATCAATCCTAGACTGCATAGCCAGGAACCACCTGCTAAAAATCTGAGAGACAGTATAGGGTACTGTAGGGCCAAGATATCTATCTTCACATTTCAAGATTAAAGGCTATTTTTCAACATCAGAACATAGCTACACACTTTCCTGTGGTGTTGATCTCATTGGTCAATGCTTCAGAGCATTGTGGGGTTAACCAAGTCTAATTTCTCCTTCTCTTAGGGCTAGTTAATTGTTCATGGGCAGCAGAGTTGCCAACGACCGGATGCATCCAGTTTTCAGGGATTTATTTATTTATTTATTTTTTAATTTCACCTTTATTTAACCAGGTAGGCTAGTTGAGAACACGTTCTCATTTGCAACTGCGACCTGGCCAAAATAAAGCATAGCAATTCGACACAAACAACAACACAGAGTTACACATGGAATAAACAAAACATACAGTCAATAATACAGTAGAACAAAAGAAAACAAAAAGTCTATATACAGTGAGTGCAAATGAGGTAAGATAAGGGAGTTAAGGCAATAAATAGGCCATGGTGGCGAAGTAATTACAATATAGCAATTAAACACTGGAATGGTAGATGTGCAGAAGATGAATGTGCAAGTAGAGATACTGGGGTGCAAAGGAGCAAGATAAATAAATAAATACAGTATGGGGATGAGGTAGGTAGATAGATGGGCTGCTTACAGATGGGCTATGTACAGGTGCAGTGATCTGTGAGTTGCTCTGACAGCTGGTGCTTAAAGCTAGTGAGGGAGATATGAGTCTCCAGCTTCAGAGATTTTTGCAGTTTGTTCCAGTCATTGGCAGCAGAGAACTGGAAGGAAAGACAACCAAAGGAGGAATTGGCTTTGGGGGTGACCAGTGAGATATACCTGCTGGAACGCGTGCTGCGAGTGGGTGCTGCTATGGTGACCAGTGAGCTGAGATAAGGCGGGGCTTTACCTAGCAGAGACTTGTAGATGACCTGTAGCCAATGGGTTTGGCGACGAGTATGAAGCGAGGGCCAACCAACGAGAGCGTACAGGTCGCAATGGTGGGTAGTGTATGGGGCTTTGGTGACAAAACGGATGGCGCTGTGATAGACCGCATAAAGTTTGTTGAGTAGAGTGTTCGAGGCTATTTTATAGATGACATCACCGAAGTCGAGGATCGGTAGGATGGTCAGTTTTACGAGGGTATGTTTGGCAGCATGAGTGAAAGACGCTTTGTTGCGATATAGGAAGCCGATTCTAGATTTAATTTTGGATTGGAGATGCTTAATGTGAGTCTGGAAGGAGAGTTTACAGTCTAACCAGACACCTAGGTATTTGTAGTTGTCCACGTATTCTAAGTCAGAGCCATCCAGAGTAGTGCTGCTGGACGGGCGAGCAGGTGCGGGCAGCGAACGGTTGAATAGCATGCATTTAGTTTTACTTGCGTTTAAGAGCAGTTGGAGGCCACGGAAGGAGAGTTGTATGGCATTGAAGCTCGTCTGGAGGTTAGTTAACACAGTGTCCAAAGAGGGGCCAGAAGTATACAGAATGGTGTCGTCTGCGTAGAGGTGTATCAGAGAATCACCAGCAGCAAGAGCAACATCCTTGATGTATACAGAGAAGAGAGTCGGCCCGAGGGTTGAACCCTGTGGCACCCCCATAGAGACTGCCAGAGGTCCGGACAACAGGCCCTCCGATTTGACACACTGAACTCTATCAGAGAAGTAGTTGGTAAACCAGGCGAGGCAATCATTTGAGAAACCAAGGCTGTCGAGTCTGCCAATAAGAATGTGGTGATTGACAGAGTCGAAAGCCTTGGCCAGGTCGATGAATATGGCTGCACAGTAATGTCTCTTATCGATAGCGGTTATGATGTCGTTTAGGACCTTGAGCGTGGCTGAGGTGCACCCATGACCAGCTCTGAAACCAGATTGCATAGCGGAGAAGGTACGGTGGGATTCGAAATGGTCGGTGATCTGTTTGTTAACTTGGCTTTTGAAGACCTTAGAAAGACAGGGTAGGATAGATATAGGTAGATATAGATATAGGGATACAACCTAGCTTCCTTTTCCGCTGAAGACCGGATGTGGGAACTCTGCTCAGGCGTTTTCTTTTATGCCTGCTACATTAGGTTATGGGCGGCCACAGGCCTCAGTTGATACCACTGAACTTGAGAACACGAACATGATCTGAAACTCTTGGCTCTGATGATGTCATTGTTGACATAGGCTAGCATGTAAAATACCCTGTTAGCTCTACGTTACATTCGCCTCGCTTCACTGCAGGAGAATTTGGGCACAAGCCCAGTTCAGAAACATGAAGCTAAGGTCAACCTTTTATGTTTGGAAGGACTTGCTTTTCCAAGACTTATCAAGACATTTCCAATTATTATTATTATTATTGCTTAATGGTTTCACTTCCAAGAACGTATTATTTCTTAATGGTTATTAATCAATAATACCTTCTTGGAAATGTCTTGATAAGTCTTGGAAAAGCAAGTCCTTCCAAACATAAAAGGTTGACCTGAGCTTCAATAACAACTGTGGCACCATTTAGGATATCACCGTGCTGCAACTTATTCTTTTTCTGTTTGCTCTTATTTTCATTGTATTACTGGACGGACGTTTATTAGTTCCTCCATGTGTTTTCAATGTGACAAACTCGACATTGCTCACACAAGGTCCAAATACCTCTAAGCCTGTTCAGTTTATTTAAGCACATGGATATTAAATAACATCTGATCTGAAGATATTGAGATATTCGGTATTTTGAGAGCCCGCTCAAACATGTGGTGTACATTTTGATTTAGCAACAAGGCCTTTTATGGTGACGTAACCCTTCTGAATCCTAATCCACGTTCATTATCGTGACTGTAATGATTTTCTGTTCTAGTATTCACATGTTTATTATTCAATGCTTTGCAATGGTGGTCAGTTCTGATGCAGATCTGTCAGTACAGCACCAGCCCGACGTAGAGCAGCCCAAACATGTTGCTATTACTTCAATCTAACATTGGATGGAGAAATCCTAAATAGGCTGTTTGTAGCAATGTCTGTTGTCATTGTTGTGCATTTTTGGGGTTGGTATTGTGTAGCTCATACAAAGTGGACACTAATGCATGTTGACGGGTGCCTGGTGCCTGGTGGCTAGTGGCTGGTGGCTGGTGGCTAGTGGCTGGTGGCTGGTGGCTGGTGCCTGGTGGCCGGTGGCTGGTGGCTAGTGGCATGTTGCCTGGTGGCTGGTGGCATGGTGCCTGGTAGCTAGTGGCATGCTACCTGGTGGCATGTTGCCTGGTGGCTGGTGGCATGCTGCCTGGTGGCATGTTGCCTGGTGGCTGGTGGCATGCTGCCTGGTGGCTTGTGGCATGTTGCCTGGTAGCTAGTGGCATGCTGCCTGGTGGCATGTTGCCTGGTGGCTGGTGGCATGTTGCCTGGTGGCTGGTGGCATGTTGCCTGGTGGCTGGTGGCATGCTGCCTGGTGGCTGTTGGCATGCTGCCTGGTGGCTGGTGGCATGTTGCCTGGTGGCATGCTGCCTGGTGGCTGTTGGCATGCTGCCTGGTGGCTGTTGGCATGTTGCCTGGTGGCTGTTGGCATGTTGCCTGGTGGCATGTTGCCTGGTGGCTGTTGGCATGTTGCCTGGTGGCTGTTGGCATGTTGCCTGGTGGCATGTTGCCTGGTGGCTGGTGGCATGTTGCCTGGTGGCTGGTGGCTTGTGGCAGGTTGCCTGGTGGTTGGTGGCATGTTGCCTGGTGGCTGGTGGCATGCTACCTAGTGGCTGGTGGCTGGTGGCATGCTGCCTGGTGGCTGGTGGCATGTTGCCTGGTGGCTGGTGGCATGCTGCCTGGTGGCTGTTGGCATGCTGCCTGGTGTCTGTTGGCATGTTGCCTGGTGGCTGGTGGCTGTTGGCATGCTGCCTGGTGGCTGGTGGCATGTTGCCTGGTGGCTGGTGGCTGTTGGCATGTTGCCTGGTGGCTGGTGGCTGTTGGCATGTTGCCTGGTGGCTGGTGGCATGCTGCCTGGTGGCATGTTGCCTGGTGGCTGGTGGCATGCTGCCTGGTGGCTTGTGGCATGTTGCCTGGTAGCTAGTGGCATGCTGCCTGGTGGCATGTTGCCTGGTGGCTGGTGGCATGTTGCCTGGTGGCTGGTGGCATGTTGCCTGGTGGCTGGTGGCATGCTGCCTGGTGGCTGTTGGCATGCTGCCTGGTGGCTGGTGGCATGTTGCCTGGTGGCATGCTGCCTGGTGGCTGTTGGCATGCTGCCTGGTGGCTGTTGGCATGTTGCCTGGTGGCTGTTGGCATGTTGCCTGGTGGCATGTTGCCTGGTGGCTGTTGGCATGTTGCCTGGTGGCTGTTGGCATGTTGCCTGGTGGCATGTTGCCTGGTGGCTGGTGGCATGTTGCCTGGTGGCTGGTGGCTTGTGGCAGGTTGCCTGGTGGTTGGTGGCATGTTGCCTGGTGGCTGGTGGCATGCTACCTAGTGGCTGGTGGCTGGTGGCATGCTGCCTGGTGGCTGGTGGCATGTTGCCTGGTGGCTGGTGGCATGCTGCCTGGTGGCTGTTGGCATGCTGCCTGGTGTCTGTTGGCATGTTGCCTGGTGGCTGGTGGCTGTTGGCATGCTGCCTGGTGGCTGGTGGCATGTTGCCTGGTGGCTGGTGGCTGTTGGCATGTTGCCTGGTGGCTGTTGGCATGTTGCCTGGTGGCTGGTGGCATGCTGCCTGGTGGCTGGTGGCTGTTGGCATGCTGCCTGGTGGCTGGTGGCTGTTGGCATGTTGCCTGGTGGCTGTTGGCATGTTGCCTGGTGGCTGGTGGCATGTTGCCTGGTGGCTGGTGGCATGTTGCCTGGTGGCTGGTGGCTTGTGGCATGTTGCCTGGTGGCTGGTGGCATGTTGCCTGGTGGCTGGTGGCATGCTACCTAGTGGCTGGTGACTGGTGGCATGCTACCTAGTGGCTGGTGGCTGGTAGAATGCTGCCTGGTGGCTGGTGGCATGTTGCCTGGTGGCTGGTGGCATGCTGCCTGGTGGCTGGTGGCATGTTGCCTGGTGGCTGGTGGCATGCTGCCTGGTGGCATGTTGCCTGGTGGCATGTTGCCTGGTGGCTGGTGGCATGTTGCCTGGTGGCTGGTGGCATGTTGCCTGGTGGCTGGTGGCATGTTGCCTGGTGGCTGGTGGCATGCTACCTGGTGGCATGCTGGCTGGTGGCTTGTGGCATGCTGCCTGGTGGCTGGTGGTATGCTGCCTGGTCGCTGGTGGCTGGTGCCTGGTAGCTGGTGGCATGCTGCCTGGTGGCTGGTGCCTGGTGGCTGGTGCCTGGTAGCTGGTGGCATGTTGCCTGGTGGCTGGTGGCATGGTGGCTGGTGGCATGTTGCCTGGTGGCTGGTGCCTGGTGGCTGGTGCCTGGTGGTTGTGCCTGGTGGCATGTTGCCTGGTGGCTGGTGCCTGGTGGCTGGTGCCTGGCAGCTGGTGCCTGGTGGCATGCTGGCTGGTGGCATGTTGCCTGGTGGCTGGTGGCATGTTGCCTGGTGGCTGGTGCCTGGTGGCTGGTGGCATGCTGGCTGGTGGCATGTTGCCTGGTGGCTGGTGCCTGGTGGCATGCTGGCTGGTGGCATGTTGCCTGGTGCCTGGTGGCTGGTGCCTGGTGGCTGTTGCCTGGTGGCTGATGTTGGAGTGGCCAGACCTCAGCAAAAGACTGAAACAGCCTCATCGACCGACTCTGGACCTTGTCCAAGGAGGAGTTGCTTGTGTACAGTACAGTGTCCCCTCTCACTCGACATGTTCAAAATACTCTCACAACACTATATCATCTGACTATGATATTATTTCAGTTGAACTCGTTTGCCCTCATACTCGTGCGACGCTGGGGGCTACCAGACGGTACGCCATGTGTAAAAAAAAAAAGTACAATCCCGTGGTTGTGTGCATTGCTGTGTGCACTTGTGGTGGAAAAAGTGAGCCGGGCCCTTTCATTATGGCTGCCCTGTGGACTGTGGTTGAATGGTTGCTATGTTTATGGACACACTGCGGTTCTACCTCGGTCATCTCGGCTCACCTAAATCAATGTGTTCAGCAGACCCGGTTGGTGGCTGAGGACTGAAGGAAATCACATTGAATTGTTATCATGTCGCCATAGCTTCTCCAGACTACGGCCTATGTCTCAGGCACTGTCTGAAATGGCATCCTATTGCCTAAATAGTACACTTTTGACCGGGTGCCATTTCAGACATACCCTCAGTGATCTTAGAGAATCAATCGGTGGAATTATGAGATGGAAAAGTAAGAAAAGAACCACGGATGCCAAATACTTGCTTTTCAAATCCCCAGGTACCCAATTAGAAAAACGGTTGGTCGCAGAATGGACTAACTCCATAGCCAAGTGGTTCTATTATCCAATGACTGCTTCATTGAACTATTTAGGCTTCTAAAAGCCATCTCGATATAGAGTGAACCATGACTTGTGTTTTTCTTGGGTGGGGATCCGGTCATGGCTCCATTGTTTGGAATATCTGAAGATATTCCTGGCCGTAGGTTGGCACGTAGAAGCTGAGCGAGAGGCAGCAGTCCCCCTTCTCTCTCTCTCTAGTCTACGGACTGTTTTCCACCGTTGGAAAAAGGTCTGGTTCTTCAGAAGGAATTCATACAGAACACACTCTGCTAATCTGCTTACTGTCTTGAGCAATTTCTGTTGGACTTTTTAAAGCCGTCACATAAAAATGCCATGGGAGACAGGGAAATTAGTGACGGTTAGGAGAAGTAATGGAGTCTAGGAGTGGGGTTTATATGACTGTAAGTGGAACCAAAACCGTTTTCCGTCATGTCTGGTAACCATTACCGACAAAACATTATGTTTTTTATGATGCAATTATAAAAAAGGGCAACGTTATTGGTGACAGGTTTGTTGCTAGTTAGCCTGAGTTGAACCGCAGTGTCACTGTTCCCTAACTAATGACTGTACGTAACCGTATTAGTGACCTTAGTCCAATACCTAGTGACCTCGTCCAGAGGTTTCAGACCTCTTGGCATAACCGCTTAGATGTGTGACTAGCAGTCACATGCAGGGACCAGGGTTCGAGTCCCGGTCGGGGGTCACCACCCTAATAAACCACCAATATTATGAGTTGATTTATTGGGCTAACAAGACACTAATTGATACATACATGTGATCATTATTCATGATTCTGAATGTGTCTGTTTTGACATCTACAGGTGTACCCATGCAGCAGCGATAAGGAGTGCACTGTAGGAAGCTACTGCCACAGCCCTCAGCAAGCACCCTCCCGCTGTCTCACCTGCCGACGGAGGAAGAAGCGTTGCCATAGAGACGCCATGTGCTGCCCCAGCAACCGCTGCAGCAACTGTACGTTGTCTTGACGGACCTCTCTTACTTCTTAAGTCAGCATGTCTAAAGTCGGTGTGAAGTGAACACTTGTCAGAACACTACGTCTCTGTCATATTACAAGAACATTCCTAACAGACATACTGGATGGGTGTCATGCAACAGAGAGGGACATCTATCTAGTACAGAGGAAATTTAAATGGGGCGGCAGGTAGCCTAGTGGTTAGAGCGTTGGGCCAGCGTTGGGCTAGGTTGCTAGATCGAATCCCCGAGCTGACAAAGTAGAAATCTGTCTTTCTGCCCCTGAACAAGGCAGTGTTCCTAGGCTGTCATTGTAAATAAGAATTTGTTCTTAACTGACTTGCCTAGTTAAATAAAGGTTAAATAAAAATGAGGGAGCAATTACATTTAAACCATATTGAACACATGCTTTCTACCCATAGGTCAGCACTGAATGCTCCTCTCTCTCCGCTCTGTGTCCTCTGAGAGATGAACTGCAATAGACATGAATGATAACCACATGTACTAGTCACCGGGTAGCTGTAATGACAATATGATCCCTAATAACACAAGTTAAACAACTGTCGTTGACCAACCTGAACAGAAATTCATATAGAAGACGGAATATGACACTGTATCTATCAAACCCTGGCTTGTCTTTAGCTGTAATGATATCAATCAATCATTATTATGTGGTGGTTGAGCTCACCTCTAACTTCTCTCTCTCCGCTGGCCGTATCCATGTAGATATCTGTGTCCCTATCTCGGAGAGCGTCCTCTCACCTCACATCTCAGCCTTGGACGACCACAACAAGCTCTCCACCAAGGACAGCACTGTCGACTGGAAGAAGAGTGGGAAAGCAGCGCAGGCCAAACACTCTATTAAAGGTAGCCATTTCACCTACTTCTTATACAGCTGTAAACAGACCAGGGTTTAAATAGTATTTGACATCTGCTTAAAATGCTTTGAGTGTTCGATTGAGATTGCCTGGAGAGATGGGTGGGGTTTGTACTTTTGGAACTACTCCATTGGTTCAATTGCACCAGGCAAGCTTAGTCAAGCACAGCTATAGTATTTGAAAGATCTTCGATACCAGTTGAACCCAGGTCTGAAGACCGCCTCTCGGCCTGGCCTGGGAGAAGATATACAGTCATATGAAGGGATCTCTGTTTCCTTTTCCGATTTTGCAATCGCAATATCTCTCGCTGATCCTGGTCCACGGCGCTGAATCTCTGTTGTCCCGGTTCTCTGTTCCTTGTCTGTAGTCACACGAAGTTAAAGAGACGGCAGTCCGCAAACGACCGCTATAATTACCCGCTGGCTCGTATATCAGCTGCGAACCTCAGAGACCACGGCTCAGCATGGGGGCCTGGCTGAGAGAAACCAAACCACAGTGGCCCCTTGCTGTTCCCCACGGCACCTACATAAACCAGGCATACAAACACTCTCGCTGACAGCACCACGCTGTCTCATATACATTTGTGAAACCACAGAATGTCGAGTTGGCGAGGTTCGTAGTGGTATTAATAACTGGAGTTATTATTGAATCCCCTTTTGGCATTCGTTTTAGCCGGACTCAACAAGTGAATAGGCCTACACTTCGTATAAGCAGTGTTGTTGTCAATAAAGTTCTACCTCTAATGAGACACCTTAATGGCGGTGCAGTAAATGCCCTCTGGAGAAATGAATAGCCGCAATGCTAAAATGCCAGTATAAAAAGGGTGCAGTATTTGAGGTCGTTTTGAGTAAACGCTAGGCCTATTCACTTTTTCATTTGCGTCTGACTCTCATCTTGCATCGCCTCTGCAACTCAATTGCAGTGACTTTGGAGGGAGAGTCGAGAGATCAACACGACATATTAAACATTCCATTCAGGCAGAACACTGAGTGGGAACTTCATGCTGTTGATTGGAACTTCATTTCGAAAAACAAACCCCTTACAAGAAACGGAGGTTTTGTTAGAGTTACAGGACGGCTGGTGTGTGTCGAGAAACCCGTCTGGCACAGGGGAAACTGGGTTGTTTCACAGAAAACTTGCATGACTAAATAACATGGATCATAAATATTTGTCGTACTAATTACATCCTTTGAAAGACTATATAAACCTGTAATATAAACCTCCTGCCAAGAACATCAAGTTCTACCCGAAATAGGTTCATTTAGTTGATAAATCTAAGGACATTTCCAGTCCACTAATATAATAGCCCTGTAATGTAATTTGAATTGAGATGAAAAGAAAGCTAGATGTATGTTTGAGCTCTTTCCTACGGAAGTCAAAACAAAGATAATGGGCATTTCCTGTGGCTTAGTAGTTGGGGATCTTCCCTGTAGAGTGTACTGTACATTTCACATGTAAGAGCATGATTACCCTCTACATATTGATGAATGGCCACGAATTGTCCATGTTCTAAACCAGGGTTTCCCAAACTTGGTCCTGCCACCACCCCTGGGTGCACGTTTTGGTTGTTGCCCTAGCACATCACAGCTAATTCAAATCATCAAAGCTAGATGATGAGTTGGTTATTTGAATCAGCTGTGTAGTGCTAGGGTTTGGAAAACCCTGCTCCAAACCACACATAGATTACATTTTTTACATTCCACAGTCTAGAACAGGGATTGGCAACTTTGATGGTGGTGAGGGCCACAAAACAATCTGAGTTCATCATGAGGGGCTGCAGTTTCTCCACCCATCAATGGGGGCCCCCTGGGCTCTAATTCGACCTTGATGTATAGCTGAGTCCGAGGGCCTTCCACGCAGACCGCCAGTTGCCCATCCCTGGTCTAAATAAGGAATGGTAATAGAATCCACAGTAGATTATATAGTATTCTATACTAGTACATGCAGTAAAGGGTCCGAGTATATCAATACATGCTGAGAAGTAAGAAAAGGTCTATGTTTTGCATGTGCACCCTACGTATTCCCTCATACTAGTCCATGTTAAGACTCCTTTCTCTCCCTCCCTTGACCAGGACACGAGGGCGACCCGTGCCTGCGCTCGTCGGACTGCTCCGTGGGCTACTGCTGCGCTCGCCACTTCTGGACCAAGATCTGCAAGCCGGTGCTGCGGCAGGGCGAGGTGTGCACCAAGCAGAGGAAGAAGGGCTCCCACGGCCTGGAGATCTTCCAGCGCTGCGACTGTGCCAAGGGCCTATCCTGCAAGGTCTGGAAGGACGCCACCTCCTCCTCCAAGTCCAGGCTTCACATGTGCCAGAGGATCTGAAGGGTGAGGCAGGGCTGTCTGCCGAGGCCTTTCTCTTTGTCTTCCTCCGACCTGCTTTCGGGGGAGGAGAACCAGGAGATGACATGAGAGGAGAGACTTGGAAAGAGAGATTAAGAGAGAGAATGGAAGATGCTAAGGGCTGGTTGATACCCAGCAAACTAAAGCAAAGACGAAGGTTCTTCTGAGAACATTTGGCACCGTTCCATGTATGATCCTTCCTGTTTGGTTGTGTTCCAGCTCAGAACATTCCCACACGGTTCTGAGAATGTTGCGTTCATCGTTAAGTTGTGCAGCGGGTTCTCGAGGACTTTATGCAAAATAACTTCTTTATGTCGAAGGCTCTCCACAAAGTTGGATGTGGTTTATGTACAAGTTCCTTAAAATGTTGCATATATTTTCACATCATGAAAAGAAAAGACATATCTTTATTACAGCCATCATTAACCAACGGCATAGAAACATCATCCTCTTCCTATCTATCCTTATGAAGGCAAGACTGCTGTGATGCACCCTTCGTTTACTAGTTATGTTTGTTTTTGGCACATATTTCACATAGGATATTTTCACACTAAGGGAACCCCAGCTAACCGATACAAGCGCTATTGTAATCTCACTATTCTGATTATATTTGTAGCGTTCACTCCAATAGTGTAACCAATGTGGGAATCTCCAAACGAATAGCCGCCTACAATAACAATGACTCTCAAACCAACATGTAGGCTCAACCATGCTAGTAAAGAACAAAAAGCATATATGTTTTGTATAGATTATGAACATAGATATACAGGTAACTGCCAAAATAAAGGAAACACCAACATAAAGTGTTTCACCAGGTCGTTGAGGCACCGCGATCCAGAACAGCTTCAGTGCACCTCGGCATAGATTTGACAAGTGTCTGGAACTCTATTGGAGGGATGAGAGATGAGTCTTCCACAAGAATTTCCATCATTTGGTGTTTTGTTGATGGTGGTGGAAAATGCTGTCTCAGGCACCGCTCCGGAATCTCGCATTCGTGTTCATTTGGGTTGAGAACTAGCCTGGATTTGTCTCAGTTGAGTCTAAGTGTAGACGTATGCCATAGTAAGGCTATTATTAAGAGCCTGGAATCCAAACATGTTTAGTTTTCTAGATTTTGATGGAATCCAGGCTAGAATCCAAACATATTCAGTTTGATTGCAGGCTAGAATCCAAAGAGATTCAGTTTGATTGGTTCAACCACAGGACTGGAGGGTCAGTGGTGTAGAACTGATAGCAGACCCCAAAGTGCCTCCAGTCCCCAAATGACATCCATATGACTGGAGCTGAGACCACAACCAGGAATCCAGGAATTCAATCAGGACATATTGAACACATGGTTTTATCTGTTACTACTACTTACAATTTCTGAAAATATTACCGTAATTGCAAATATGCCCAATAACCTTTGCTCTTTCCCCCACATTTGCGATCTGTATTCAATTGATAATGATAATATAATTCACTATACAATACCTATGAAATGTGACCTGCACCTTCTAGAATGTTTTAATCTTTTTTATTTCTCATGAGTCTGGGAAAATGCTTACTTTTTACACGTCTTACTGGATGTACAGTGTACCTACCTGCTCATTGTTTTTCATATTAGATGATTTTCAATGTTAAACTTAACCAGTTGTTCACTACAGTACATAGTCAATGCAATAATATGTACCTCCATTTTGTTTTACATTTGTTTTCCAGGCACCATTTCCACCAGTTTTCTAACGTCAATAAGCTCTTATATTGTATATAATGTGGAAACGATTGAAATTGTATTTAAGAATCAATGTATATCATGTACAGATAATAATAAACATTAGAAAGATATTAAGGTAACAACAAAAAGGATTGGGTGAGATGATTTAAAGGGGACATTGCAGCAAGGTTAGTTCAAGTCTGTCGAGTAGGCACTGGTGGCCCTGGGTGGGCTTGGGCCCAATCAGATTGTGCGGTGTTTATAGGCTCTCTACTTGTCAGTGTTCCAAAAGGGACATTATTGGTATTTTTACCTAAACATGCGAACACCATCAGATAGACTTCCCAGCAAGCAGTGCACTGGAATGACATTCATATGAACTGGAATGACATTCACTTTCATGGGATGGGTGGCCAAAAATAAGTAACTGAAAGCCACGAATATGACCGCATTGAGGCAAATGTCACTGTCCTACTGTTTTCAGCAGATATTTTCTGTGCATTTACAGTGATGGATGAATAAATAAAGAATGTATTTTGTATTACAAACGACTTGTTACTTTACTATTATCAATAGTTGATACCAGAACACTTTGAACACTGTTTAGTAGGCCTACAAAAAGGTGCTATCTAGAACCTAAAAGGGTTCTTTGGCTGCCCTCATATGAGAACCCTTTGAAGAACCCTTTTTGGTTGCAGGTAGAATGCTTTTGGTTCCAGGTAGAACTCGTTTGGGTTCAATGTAGAACCCTTTCCACAGAGGGTTCTACATGGAACCCAAAATGGTTTTACCTGGAACCAAAAAGGGTTCTCCTATGGGGACAGCCGAATAACATTTTTTGAACCTTTATTTCTATAGGTTACTGCAGTTTCCCAAACCTCCATCTGGTTCCTTATTTGATACAATACAAGCACACCTGATTCAAATGTCCAACTAATCACCAGGCCCTTCATTAGTGGTCCGCTGTAGCTCATTTGGTAGAGCATGGCACTTGCGATAGTGGGTTCGATTCCCAGGACCACCCATACATGTAAAATACAGTATATGCAAGCATGACTGTAAGTGGCTTTGGATAAAAACTGCCTGCTTATGGCATATATTATTATTAGTTCAGCTTATCACCAGGCTCTTCATTAGTTGGCTGGGGGTAATCGAGGAGAGGTTTGGGAAACAGTTCGCTACAGTTTACTCCAGTCATTTCAGTAGATGTTCATATCTTCAGAGTCCAACAATAAAGAACTAGATGGACTAGGTAAGAGGACACTGTCTTCTGGCCACTGACAATTCTCCACTCATGCTTACGAGACAGTGGAAACCTTCGTATGGGTCTCTCATTGGACAAGGCACAAGCTGTGGCGGCCAAAGACAAGAAAATGTTCTTGAAATATTGGCTACATGAAATTGTATGTTTGTGAGGCTGAAAACAAGAGGCATTTTGCCTCCAGTTTCCTTTCTACAGTTAATAGTCAACGATTTATCATAATCAATTGCCTAATGCTGAATATAAAGCCGTGCTGAGTTATTGTGTGTTTTGCACGCAAGGAGAAATGCTACGTTCATGTGTTTGTCGGTAATAGGAAACTCTGAAATGTCCAGCTGGGAAGTTGGCGAAACAACTATGAGTTATGGTGCATCTGGCACTTTATCAAGGGAGTGAATGCACAAATACTAACTTACTCTCTCATTTGAAGACTATAAATATGACAAAACACCAACAAGTCAAGTAGGCCTTCCATTTTTCACTCATTTGCAACAACCATGAAGCTGTGGCCTAAATGTGCTCATTGAGAGTGGCATGATTGGCATTGTCGACTGTCAAATCTTCGGTTTGTCTTTGAAATGAACCAAAACAAACAAACAAAGACATCTTTCAGTAGGATCATTACTCTTACTTAGCACTTCACAAGGCCTGGAAGGCTGGAACAAACCAAACAATCCCTCATTGCTTTACTCAAAGCCCCTCCAAAGATCACTCTAAAAACCATCAAGTTTGTTCTCAATGGTTGTATATGACTTTATTGAGTCCTGTTTTGTCTACAGCCAAATCATTGAGATTTATCGTCCACATTCAGATTTTTTTCCATTAAAGTCTGGGATTACACAGCCACATTGAACAGTCAAAGACCGACATTTGCATTGATAGTGTACAGTGGGCTTATATTCTTGGAGATGTTTCTACGTTTTTAACATGATACACACTGTGTAGAACCTAAATTGAATATATACTGTAAAGTAGCTATACAGTAGCCTCCTAATTGTATCACTTATTTTCTGTGGCATTCCACGCTTGGAAACCTTACATTTTTCTACATATATATTTTTTTCCTCAGTTATTAAACTATTTTACAGACTAAAATTATACTTTTCGGAAAGTGACCTTTTGTTGGAAATGTGTTTGACAGATGTTCAATAACCTTGAAAAACCATCAATAGGTTCCTGAAAATGTTTGAATGAGCTTGTTTTTCACTATTTCCATGCCAAAGTGAAATCTGTTCTTTTTCAATTTGGCAGATCAACATATTGTGTAATATGACTGGGCATATTCCAATGGAAATGTCAGTACTGATATTGGTATTAAAATTGATTATTACTATACACTATGGGCGCTTTTAAAATGAGGCCCTGTCGGCAATGCAGGTCTGGGTGTGTAGACTAGCAGTACAGAAAATCCTCAATTAGTTGGGTAATTTTAGTTGACCTTTTATCACTGTCTTTGGAGAGTCTTGCTAATTTGGAGAATCTGCAAATGTTCATGAAAATTTTTATTGGGTTATGATGAATCAGCTGTACAACATCAATCTCAATCGCACTCCACACAACCCTTTCTCACCTGGACAAAAGGAACACCTATGTGAGGATGCTGTTCATTGACTACAGCTCAGCGTTCAACACCATAGTGCCCAAAAAGCTCATTACTAAGCTAAGGACCCTGGGACTAAACACAATGCAACTGGATCCTGGACTTCCTGACGGGCCACCCCCAGTTGGTAAGGGTAGGCAACTACACATCCGCCACACTGATCCTTCGACACTGGGGCCCCTCAGGGGTGCGTGTTTTGTCCTCTTTTGTACTTCCTGTTCACTCATGACCAAGCACGACTCCAACACCATCATTAAGTTTGATGACGACACAACAGTGGTAGTGTCTGATCACAGACTACGATGAGACATCCAATAGGGATGAGGTCAGAGACCTGGCCGTGTGGTGCCAGGACAACAACCTCTGCCTCAATGTGAGCAAGACAAAGGAGATGATCGTGGACTACAGGAAAAGGAGGGCCGAACAGGCCCCCATTAACATCGACGGAGCTGTAGTGGAGCAGGTTGAGAGTTTCAAGTTCCTTGGTGTCCACATCACCAACAAATTATCATGGTAAAACACACCAAGACAGTCAGGAAGAGGGCACGACAAAACCTATCCCCCCTCAGGAGACTGAAAAGATTTGGCATGGGTCCCCAGATCATCAAAAAGTTCTACAGCTGCACCATCGAGAGCATCCTGACTGGTTGCATCACCGCCTGGTGTGGCAACTGCTCGGCATCTGACCGTAAGGCACTACAGAGGGTAGCGCGTACGGCCCAGTATATCACTGGGGCCAAGCTTCCTGCCATCCAGGACCTATATACTAGGCGTGTCAGCGAAAGGCCCAGAAAATTGTCAGAGACTCCAGTCACCCAAGTCATGGACTGTTTTCTCTGCTACCGCCAAGCTTCTACCCCGAAGCTATAAGACTGCTGAACAATTAATCAAATGGCCACCCAAACTATTTAAATTCCCCCCCCCCCCCAACCCTTGTTTTTACACTGCTGCTACTCGCTGTTTATTATCAATGCGTAGTCACTTTACCCCTACCTACATGTACAAATTACCTCGACTAACCTGTACCGCCGCACATTGACTCAGTACCGGTACCCCCTGTATACAGCCTCGTTATTGTTATGTCATTTTATTGTGTTACTTTTTACTTTAGTTTATGTAGTAAATATTTTCTTAACTCTATTTCTTGAACTGCATTGTTGGTTAAGGGCTTGCATTTCATGGTAAGGTCTACACTTGTTGTACTCAGCGCATGTGACAAATAAAATTAGATTGGATTGGATTTTTTTTAAAATTGTATTTATTTAACCTTTATTTAACTAGGCAAGTCAGTTAAGAACAAATTCTTATTTACAATGATGGCCTACCAAAAGGCAAAAGGCCTCCTGCGTGGACGGGGGCCCAGGATTAAAAATTAAAAATAAACACAATATAAATATAGGACAAAACACATATCACAACAAGAGAGACAGCACAACACTACATAAAGAGAGACCTAAGACAACAACATAGCAAGGCAGCAACACATGACAACACAGCATGGTAGCAACACAACATAACAACAACATGGTAGCAACACAACATAACAACAACATGGTAGCAATACAACATAACAACAACATGGTAGCAACACAACATAACAACAACATGGTAGCAACACAACATGATAGCAACACAAACATGGTATAAACATTATTGGGCACCGGCAACAGCACAAAGAGTAAGAAGGTAGAGACAACAATAAATCACACAAAACAGCCTCAACTATCAGAAGTAGTGTCCATGATTGAGTCTTTGAATGAAGAGATTGAGATAAAACTGTCCAGTTTTAGTTTGAATATGTTCCCAACTTAAATGTCTTAAGAGCAGCAAATCAGATGAACCGCTAGCCGCTGAAGGCATGCTGCTTGGTAATGAAGCAGGGTTTCTCCAAAGTTTCTCTAGATGCCATGGACCTTGAAACTATAAACACCTCTCTTTGCAAAAATAAATATATAATAATTTGTTGCCACATTCCATGGAAACTGCACTTTATGAAAAGATTTATATCATTTTCAATATCCAGGCCAGCGCTGGTATGCTATGACCGTTTCATTCTAAGTGGACTAGAATTGTTATACCGTGAAGAGGCAATTAGTAAAGCACACTAAGTACTATTTTCAATAATTTACACTTTTACTTTTATGGATATTTTACAACCACCTCGTTTCAGGTGCTGAGATATGCAATAAATCATTTTCTCACTTCTCGTGACAGTACAAAGAGACAATCTGGCATAATTACAGAATAACGAGCCCTTAACTCCACGGCGGTTAACAAAGTTATGCTTTCTCTCCGTTAACTGACTGTCCAGACGTTATTTAGTTATTCCACATGTGTTTCTGATACAAAATAATGACCCTACCCTACCTATGTTGGGAGAGAGTTCTGGAGGCTAGTCTGAAATATTGGCTGTTCCTTGGAGTGGTTGTCATCTACTCAGACTCAATACTACTCACTCAGATAGATACAGGGACGAGAACCATTAGATTGTATGGAGACTTTTGGTCGCCTTGGAAAAGAACGGTTGGATACTGAGTAGAGCTTTTCTTTAGAGATAGGCCACCCGAACAGAGTGTGATACTCATATAGACGCAGGGAAGATGAGACCAGGAGTACCATGACAGTGTGAAGACTTCAGGTCTCCCTGGAAAGAGCAGTCGGATACTGAATGCTAATATCCAACTTTTGCTTAGTGGTAGGGCCACCCACAGACTCCACGGTACCCACCAAGATTAATGAGGCAGCGTCAAGTCTCTGGGTACACAGATTCCAAATGTATCAGCAAGAGGAACAAACGAGTCGTCCTCGTAGAAAGTTCTAGTGCTGCCATTGTAGGTTCCAGAAGACTGAAACGCTTGATGATTAATAGAATGCTTTTATTTGGCACTCGTATTGGCATCCAAGGCCTAGACAGGCCGACTTTAGCACTTAGGACTGGTAAGAAATCTGTCTCTTCACATACAACTGATGAGGGTAATGGGAGAGAAGCAGACTAATGACATACTACAGAATGATTCGTATCCTGATATTGTCGTCTTTTTTGGGGCCTGTGTTGGATGTCTGTGTTGGTAAGAGTAATGTTTGAAAAGACAGCTGTCCTTTCTGTCTCCGTAGGACTTCACAAATAAATGGATGTATGACAGGCTTCTTCTAAAGAGTAAGTCATGTGATAAAAATGTGTACGGTGCATTTCAAGAATTACAGTATGCTTTATGTGTTGGTCTGACCACGGGGTTGGTGTCAGTGTTCATACACCTGACATTACTTTACAGACCGCTGACATAGTCACTTCTGTGCTCGCCTGTATAGAAAAGCGTATTGTTAGCTTAAACAAAGATGTGTCAGTGTCTCTCGGTGACTCTCTCCACTTGTTCATTTGGAGTCTTCCAGTCATAACCTGTCAGCAGTAACCACAAAGAATATGTGGTCGGACACTCACAAACACCAAGCACCTTTTCACAGTGTCTTCTGTCTAAGGCCTTTGTTTTTGTACATAGAAAATCAAGTCATTTTCCAGGTGGGGAAAAAAGTAATTTGGCCTTAAAGTATTTTTAGAAAAGCCTGATGGACTCATTGTTATAGCAAAGGTGCAGATAATTAATTATATTAATGTCTAAAGTTATTATTTTCCGTTGCTAAATTGCTAAATCTTTTGCTCAACCCAGCTAAGTGGCAGTCTGTTCGTTGGGCATGGCAGTCACTACGATTGGCTGAGACTGAAGGCTTTATCATCCTAAAGCTCACATTTTCCATTACCTCTTGTTGTTGCAACATACTTTTAACATAATCCATTTTTTCTCTTGCAAATTGTCAAATCATTTCAATCAGCCTAAAATGACGCATGCCCCGAGTCCAAGAAAAGAGCCGTTCTTACTTCAGCGGTGATCCAAACAGACTGGCTGCGTAGCCTCACTGCCAACTTCCAATTCCTGGCTGGACCCCTGCCTGGTCCAACCACTGCTCTCTGTCTATTCTCAACTTCTCAGTCACTTTGCCCCAGCGATGATTAAACAGTTGTATTAGTGCCTAATGGAAATACCCAGAGCCATGCAACAAGTATGTAATAGCTACATAATAACTCATCTAGGAGACCATGCTCAAGCGCAGACATCATGGGCCTTGGGCTCTGTGATGTGAAGGATCACCAATTAATCCTGTGTGTAGTGAAGGATCACCAATTAATCCTGTGTGTAGTAACTGTCGGCCAGTCTGATCTACTGTAACATCGGCTTCAGAGAAGAATTGGAAGTATGCTAAAGGGAGACTAGATATAAATGTTGTATAGTTCCGTGCTTTTGTGATGAGAATCTGGATCTCATATAAATATATGCTGAGGCCTTCCTCTGTGTTTGATTTCCTTATCTCTCGTCATAGTTATTTTAGAGTATGGCCCTGTATCCTCCCTACATAGACTAGTATCCTCATTGGGTCCATATGGTCTATATATTTCCTAACTGTCTATAAAAGCCAAGGTTTGCTGATTTAGGCTACCTGCCCACCCAGCCATTCTATTGTATAGAAATTCCTGTTTCCAGCCAACGGAATTTCTACAACCACCGATGAAATGTGACCGATTTTATCTATTTGAAGACATTTTAAAGGACAAGCTCTTTTCTTTCATGTTATTCAATTGTTACCATGCACATGCAACAAGATAGCTCAGATGTGCGAGTGCCTATTAGAATTTTAAAGGACAAGCACTAAAAACAAGAATATGAATGCAAGGCGCTGTCGACACAAAGTCGAGACAGACTCGTTGTAAACGTGACGTAGACACAACTGACCGTCCGGCGTATCTTTCAAATCAAACATTTCTAGCCTAAACGCGGGTTGTTATGCAACGTTATTTATCGTATAGAGAATGCAGAAGAAGGCTCCGCCGGTCTGCAATCATGTCCTAAGTGTATTTTACTGGGTTTTACCTGGAAGACGGATAGGCCTGCTGGAACACACTGGAGCTTCATTATAAACGGATGAGAGCAACAGTGAAACACTCATGCCTTGGCAGAACAGATCCTACCCAGGTTGTTACATGGACCCCTACTTTGATCTCTGAGAGATTTGTTATATTTTATTCCTTAATCAGCCCAGTGGAAATCCTCTGATGTATAGATTGGGAAGGGCGCGCTGAGTAGCGATAAACTGCAGGAGCCGAGAAAATAAACGTTATGGTTTGACTGGTTGAAATAATGGAGTGAGGATGCATGATGGATGATGGAGGTTTATTGATGTTGTGCCAAAGCACTCACTCTCTCCTTTTCCTTTCTGTTTATCCTGGCAGCCATCTTTGTTTTTCTGCCTCCATGAGTACCAAATTTCCACCATACTGTACAGATCAAGGAGTGACCGACTAGTGCATGCCAGCAGGCCTATCTAGGCCCGTTACAAAGAGATCTCCTGCATGTCACAAGACTGTTAGCCCTCTGAGCCGAAGCCTGGGCATTAGCTCTGGGTCTTCAGGTCCCGGGCAAGGGTACTTACCATAAGAGTGTGGTTCCCAGAATCACCTCTGTTACAAAGGCCTCTCCTTTGGTTGGGAGGAAAGACCCATTGATATAGTGCTTGAGGATCGGGCCATCTGTCTGCTGTATTGTACTAGCAGACCTATTAGCAGTATGATGACAGACTGGAGAATCAAACCCCGGTCTTTAGAGACATGTTCCCAGAAGTTGTTGGTTTCATCACCGTTTCAATACACCTAACAGTTGTTTTACGGTCAGATAGCCTACTGTGCCACTCACAGACAGGTGTAAATCAAACACCCCCACTTCAGACACCACACATTCACAGTTTAAATAGAGCCGGGTCTTCAACCCTTAGGCCTTTGGCCTGCAAACGCTATTCTAAGAAAAAATATGATTTGTGGGATAGGTAGGGTCAACCAAAGAATGCTTCATGTTCCCAGGTAGCATCTTATTCCTACCCTTTGCGCTCTCCCTCGGTCTCAGTAGCATCCTGCTAAGGTAACAGATGGTGTTAACCTTTCTCATCATGTAAAGGGTTTTAGTTGGTTCATCCAGACATCCAGTAGCTGTGTTAACACCTCGTACCATTGTCAGTAAGATTGATGGGACTCTTGTTATCACATTTCAGATCCTTTATAGACCAGGACCAGGAAGAAGAGATGGATTTCTCGGGACACCTGTATAAATACAGATGATCGAGTTTCTTGTCCATTTATATTGTCCATGTCAGAATCTCTCCATTCTAATTCCATTTACACCTGTTGGGTTTTCATTTCTCTGTCTCTCTTTTGCTCTCTATCGGTCTCTCTCTCTCTTTCTACCTCTCTCTTTCTTTCATGATTCTCACTCCTTTGAACATGGCCCATCTGTTTTTTGGTCCGCCTTAGTCGGCCCTTTGCCGGGTGCCAAGCGCTGCGCAGTCGAGAATTTTAGTAAATCTTAGCGGATTAGCCATTTCTAATATACACAGTGACTTGCTTTTCAGAAAAAGAGCGCAGAGAGTGCAGCCAAGCGAATGTGTGCGTGAGCAAGAGAATTACTGTGATGCTGTTGTGCTGCATGTCATATGTCCGCTCCCATAAAAATAGTTACAACTTTTTGCGAGCCAACGTCATTAAGTCTCGTGGCGAAGGAGTCGTCTCAGACCTTTGATTTATGTGAAGTGGAATGCTTCTCTATCCGAATTGGAATTGACCCATCCATAAAGTCAAACAGTATGTGAAGGTATCCCCACAACTGGACACATACATGTTCTTGCAACGTCCTATGAAACGTGTCTCGAACTCTGATGTTGTATATTCTGAGAACGTGGTAATCACCTTTTGGGTATGTGCCAAAGCATGCTCAAGATTTCTCAGAAGTTTTTTTCTAACGTAGATGGAATGTTCCACAAACTAACTGAAAACTGAACACTCAAACATTACTGGTAACATTACAAAAACGTTCGCTCTCCCTAGAATTGTTAGCTGGGAGCAGGGGTGAGGGGTCGACAAATAAGCGGCACACATTGGAAGCCCAGCATGTGAATGTGTTTAGGCAGGAATGCAGGATATGCCATCTAAGATTCACGACCGTGCTTTGATCAGTGTCTGCCCCTGATTTACTGGCCTGGATCGAAGATTTGTGTGTGGGTTTATTGGCGAGAGTAAATTGAGGACAGCGGACTCCTAGTTCAAAACTGTTAACGGTTTCAAACTGCTACACCTCCTTCATGCCCAGGTATGTCAGAACAGGTTATGGAGTCCTTTTAATGGTGTGGCTGTGTGTGGGTGGGTGTGTGTTGGTGTGTGTGTGTTGGTGTGTGTGCGTGCGTGCGTGAACGTTTTATCCGAGTAGACAGCATTTGGTTGTGCTCACCCTTATGAGGAAATATTGCAGTCAGAGTGCAGTTATTCTGCAATTACTGCATCCAAAATAGCACAGTCGCCTGCAGTTACTAAACTTTTACTGCAGTTTCAATTGCAATCTTTTTTTGTTAGTGGAGTAGCAACTGTTCCATGCTACCGCAAGTCACCGTGCTCTGATATCACATCTATATGTTTGGATCTATAGAAATACCTCAGCTAAATATGTAGATGTGGATGATGCATGTATCACCTAGCTTGGTCCCAGACCTGTTTGTGCCCTGAACTGTTGTGTCATGCCAACCATGTTTGACCATAGGAGTTGGCAAGACATTACAAACTGATGCGGGACCAGGATATCACCTACTAGCAGACTTCATTTGACTGGCCCCACAGACTGACCCCTGTCTGACTCACAGGAGCTGGTGGTGAGGTGTGAAACAGGCCTCGTCTCATAATGAACTGTGTACGAGGCCAAGTAGTGTTGTTTCTCCATAATATCCCGTCATTAAGTCAATCTGTGTTTCGTCTTGGCTCATGACGTTGATACGAAGAGACATGACCATTCTGTATTGCTCCCCTTCAACTCATTTGCGGGTGGTGGTTCCAAGTCTTCTAAACCTGGGTTTCCATTTTGTTTACATCTTCAACATGTTTCGGGACTGAAATGTGTCTGCCAGTAAACAAACAACTGCCTGTGTTTGTGTCACGCACCCTTAGAAGTCGAGAGGAGTGACGATTTTGGACGTTCGGGTTCAAATAAGCGGTTTGTGCGGCGGGTGTTTGCGTCCATCTTGTTCTCACATTCTCTCACAGAGGCAGCATCTTCCCAAATGTGTTTCATTAGGGATCTTTCAACAGGACTCAAAACGTTTTGCCACTGTGTCCAACACTGAAACACATGTCGGGAAATGAGGACATAGTGCCTTACATGGAGCACTAGGCACCATATTCAACCCCTTCCCTAACTTGTATGTGGTTAGAGTACTGTATATAATACTGTGTTGTTTCCAATATCATCCTAATCTCAGATGAGTCAGCATACAGTATGTAGGGATATGATAAGGCATTTTTTAATCATCAACAACATCCATTGCCGTTCTGTGCTCACTTAGATACGAGCGCTAGCACTTGCCCACATCCTCAGTCAACGGGACTGTGGGAGCTCCATTTGTCAAACAGGCAAACCTGATACGCTGTGTTATTGTGCTTCTTTCAACTGCTCCAAACGGTAACACTGCCCCTCCTACTCCCAGGAGGGGGGTCTCAACCACCACCCCACCCCGTCATTCCCCCATCTACTGTCATCCCTCATCTGCAAAAGGAAGGCTTTGTCAGGATGTCTCACTTTGGCAGTTTAACTTGATAGGGAACCATTGAGGGCTTGTGGGTGGCAAAGGGTACAATTTCCTCTTCGGTAGTGGAAAAAAAAGGAGATTTCCCGGGATGAATCATCCATAGGTCTCTCTGTCACTCTGTTCTCTCTATCTCTCTGTCCTCTATCCATATGTCTCCTCTCTGTCGCTCTGTTCTCTCTGTCCGCTATCCATAAGTCTCCTTTCTCTCTCTGTCACTCTGTTCTCTCTATCTCTCTGTCCTCTATCCATGTCTCCTCTCTGTCACTCTGTTCTCTCTATCTCTCTGTCCTCTATCCATATGTCTCCTCTCTGTCGCTCTGTTCTCTCTGTCCGCTATCCATAAGTCTCCTTTCTGTCTCTGTCACTCTGTTCTCTCTATCTCTCTGTCCGCTATCCATAAGTCTCCTTTCTGTCTCTGTCACTCTGTTCTCTCTATCTCTCTGTCCTCTATCCATATGTGTCCTCTCTGTCTCTTTCTGTTGCTTTGGTCTCTCTATCTCTCTGTCCTCTATCCATAAGTCTCCTTTCTGTCTCTCTGTCACTGTTCTCTCTATCTCTCTGTCCTCTATCCATAAGTCTCCTTTCTGTCTCTCTGTCACTGTTCTCTCTATCTCTCTGTCCTCTATCCATATGTCTCCTCTCTGTCTCCTCTCTGTCACTCTGTTCTCTCTATCTCTCTGTCCTCTATCCATGTCTCCTCTCTGTCTCTCTGTTCTCTCTATCTCTCTGTCCTCTATCCATATGTCTCCTCTCTGTCACTCTGTTCTCTCTATCTCTCTGTCCTCTATCCATGTCTCCTCTCTGTCACTCTGTTCTCTCTATCTCTCTGTCCTCTATCCATGTCTCCTCTATGTCACTCTGTTCTCTCTATCTCTCTGTCCTCTATCCATGTCTCCTCTCTGTCACTCTGTTCTCTCTATCTCTCTGTCCTCTATCCATGTCTCCTCTCTGTCACTCTGTTCTCTCTATCTCTCTGTCCTCTATCCATGTCTCCTCTCTGTCACTCTGTTCTCTCTATCTCTCTGTCCTCTATCCATGTCTCCTCTATGTCACTCTCTTCTCTCTATCTCTCTGTCCTCTATCCATGTCTCCTCTCTGTCACTCTGTTCTCTCTATCTCTCTGTCCTCTATCCATGTCTCCTCTCTGTCACTCTGTTCTCTCTATCTCTCTGTCCTCTATCCATGTCTCCTCTCTGTCTCTCTGTTCTCTCTATCTCTCTGTCCTCTATCCATGTCTCCTCTCTGTCACTCTGTTCTCTCTATCTCTCTGTCCTCTATCCATGTCTCCTCTCTGTCTCTCTCTTCTCTATATAGTGACAGAGGACACCTATGTATAGAAGAGAGAGAACCCCATGTTTACAGTGTAGAGAGATTGAGAGAAGACAGATGAAATCTAAGAGAATAGAGAGACAAAGAGAAGAGAGAGAGAGAGAGATCTAGGAATAGAGGACATCTAGAGCAGACCACAGAGAAGCATTAGAGGAAGGTGGAATATATCACATAGCACAGGCAGCAGCACCACCACTACTTTGATTTAACTCTGAGCAGCACAGTCTCTCTGAGCCAGCTGTCTCTGTAAGCAATCAACACAGAGGCAGAAACACATGGCCCAGCCTCGGCCACAAGTCATGCAATCCTCATTCTTTTGGGTTTATTGTTTACATGCCGGCCCAGCGCCGGCCAAACAGCCACTTCAGTCAGTGTATGCCTAATTGAGCGGACAATGTGGACATGACCATTTTTCCTAGTAGGGTAGTCTAGTATAATTGTCATGACGAGGGCGGCAGGTAACCTAGCGGTTTGAGTGTTGGGCCAGTAACCGAAAGGTCACTAGTTCGAATCTCAGAGCCGACAGAGTGAACAATCGGTCGATGAGCAAGGCATTTGACCCTAATTGCTCCAGGGTCGTTGGTGACTTGACCCTGTCTGTGACCCCACTCTCTGAGGATGTCTCATTAGGACAAATGTAAGCCCCCACCAAATGATTAGTTGGGGCACTCGCAGCATTCTGGAGCTGGAGAAAATGGGACAGTGGGTGGAATGCTGTAAGCAGTGGAGTGTTCTGGGCTGAGTATTCCGGAGTCTGTTAGTACTCCTAGAGAGCTTGTCCAGTACTGCGGAGAGACCTTGGGTCATCTGGCAGATAGTGCTCTGTGCGCCACTAGAGGTTGCTTAAGACTGGATGGGCGGTTTTGAGGGTAACAGGTTCTCTCTCTCTTCTCTCCTCCTCCTCCCTCACTTTCCGGTGGGAGACAGTTCAGGAGAAGTGCACGGCCGCACGTACACTAGAGAGAATTCACAATCACGAAGTCCTCCTTCTTGGTTTGTGCCTGATCATGTATTACAGTGAATGGTGTATTTATAGTTTATCTGACGCCCTTCCAAATGGTTTTTTAAAATTCCAAATGTTTCTTTAATTCGCTCTCTGGATGTAATGGCCACCCAGATGCAGCAAATACCACATGCTGTGAGTCAGGACACGTGTGTTGAGCTTGTAACTACATGTACTGGACAATGTGTGCTGTATCACAAATAAACTGTACAAATTCTTAGTGAACTTTAGCAAAAGTGCAGACTGCAGCCCTGTTGAATGAATCCAGTGTGTATTGAAAAGGGGATGGAGAAGTCAGGATTTAGCAATGCTGACTCGAAACGCAGCTGAAATTGATTACAAGTCCATTTGTGACCTCTCTTACCATTGGAAATTGGTTTATAAACTACTCACTTTAGAGACTGCAACTTAATTGCATGGCGTGCCGTGATACACTATATATACAAAAGTATGTGGACACCCCTTCGAATTAGTGGATTCGACTATTTCAGCCACACCCGTTGCTGACAGGTGTATAAAATCGAGCACACAGCCATGCAATCTCCAAAGACAAACATTGCCAGTAGAATGGCCTTACTGAAGAGCTCAGTGACTTTCAACGTGATACCGTCATAGGATGCCACCTTTCCAACAAGTCAGTTTGTTAAATGTCTGCCCTGCTAGAGCTGCCCCGGTCAACTGTAAGGGCTGTTATTGTGAAGTGGAAACGTCTAGGAGCAATAACGGCTCAGTCGCGAAGTGGTAGGCCACACAAGCTCACAGAACGGGACCACCGAGTGCTGAAGCAGGTAACGTTTAAAAATCGTCTGTTCTCGGTTGCAACACTCACTACGAGTTCCAAACTCCCTCTGGATGCAACATCAGCACAATAACTTTTCGTCAGGATTTTCATGAAATGGGTTTCCATGGCCAAGCAGCCTCACTCAAGCCTAAGATCACCATGTGCAATGCCAAGCGTCGGCTGGAATGGTCCAAAGCTCGCCGCCATTGGACTCTGGAGCAGTGGAAACGCGTTCTCTGGAGTGATAAATCATGCGTCACAATCTGGCAGTCCGACGGACACATCTGGGTTTGGCAGATGCCAGGAGAACGCTATCTGCCCCAATGCATAGTGCCAACTGTAAAGTTTGGTGGAGGAGGAATAATGGTCTGGGGCTGTTTTTTATGGTTCGGGCCCCTTAGTTCCAGTGAAGGGAAATGTTAACACTACAGCAAACAACGACATTCTAGAAGATTCTGTGTTTCCAACTTTGTGACAATAAAGTTGTTCCTGTTTCAGCATGACAATGCCCCCTTGCACAAAGCGATGTCCATACAGAAATGGTTTCTCGAGATCGGTGTGGAAGAAGTTGACTGGCCTGCACGGAGCCCAGTCCTCACTAATGCTCTCTTCCAACATCTAGTGGAAAGCCTTCCCAGAAGAGTGGAGGCTGGAATGGCAGGGACCAACTCCATATTAATGCCCATGATTTTGGAATGAGATGTTCGACAGGCAGATGTCCACATACTTTTGTAGTGTAGCGTATCTTGTAGTTTTAGCCTGAACTACAGTATGTTACGTCTGTTGATACTGTAGATATCTAAATAGTGGATACTACCTGGTTGAAGGGTGTACATACTTTCTATGCTACCTGGTTGAAGGGTGTACATACTTTCTATACTACCTGGTTGAAGGGTGTACATACTTTCTATACTACCTGGTTGAAGGGTGTACATACTTTCTATGCTACCTGGTTGAAGGGTCTACATACTTTCTATACTACCTGGTTGAAGGGTGTACATACTTTCTATACTACCTGGTTGAAGGGTGTACATACTTTCTATACTACCTGGTTGAAGGGTGTACATACTTTCTATACAACCTGGTTGAAGGGTGTACATACTTTCTATACTACCTGGTTGAAGGGTGTACATACCCCGTTGGTATGTATGGTATCTTTTAGCACCTGTTCCTCTGTCAGTTGGTGGCGGTAGAGTAAACAGGTGAACAGCAGTAAAACGTCCTACTTTCTGTAGTATGCAGTTTAATCCTGGCCTCAGTATTGCTGCCTTCTGTTATATTTCTGCCGTGTAGTTATTTACTATAGTTGCTGTGTACACTTTCTAAGAATGAGCTGTTTATAACCGTTCTTCTCCTGCTTTTACCTACCATATGCCCTCCTCTCCTGTTTCCTTTACCAGGCTATTCCCCAACCCACTACCCCTTACATAACACCACAGACTCACACACACTACCACCCCACCCACCCCTCTCTCTCACCCCACCCCCACCGTACTCAGTGGGAACTAAGTGGGATGAATGGGCTACCTGGAAATCTCACTGTTTCAAATGACGGCCGTGTGGAAGTGGAGCTGTGAGCCCTGGTGTTATTATCCTCCTGCCGTTCATTCACAAAAATCTCAGAGACACTAAAGAGGTTACCTACACCCCTCACCCCACCGGCCACCGCTCTCCTCCCTCACAGAGAGACACTAGAGAGGTTACCTACACCCCTCACCCCACCGGCCACCGCTCTCCTCCCTCACAGAGAGACACTAGAGAGGTTACCTACACCCCTCACCCCACCGGCCACCGCTCTCCTCCCTCACAGAGAGACACTAGAGAGGTAGGGAGGGACAGGGAGAGCCCCACCCAGTTACCTACACCCCTCACCCCACCGGCCACCCCTCTCCTCCCTCACAGAGAGACACTAGAGAGGTAGGGAGGGACAGGGAGAGCCCCACCCAGTTACCTACACCCCTCACCCCACCGGCCACCGCTCTCCTCCCTCACAGAGAGACACTAGAGAGGTTACCTACACCCCTCACCCCACCGGCCACCGCTCTCCTCCCTCACAGAGAGACACTAGAGAGGTTACCTACACCCCTCAACCCACCGGCCACCGCTCTCCTCCCTCACAGAGAGACACTAGAGAGGTTACCTACACCCCTCACCCCACCGGCCACCGCTCTCCTCCCTCACAGAGAGACACTAGAGAGGTTACCTACACCCCTCACCCCACCGGCCACCGCTCTCCTCCCTCACAGAGAGACACTAGAGAGGTTACCTACACCCTCAACCCACCGGCCACCGCTCTCCTCCCTCACAGAGAGACACTAGAGAGGTTACCTACACCCCTCACCCCACCGGCCACCGCTCTCCCCCCTCACAGAGAGACACTAGAGAGGTTACCTACACCCCTCACCCCACCGGCCACCGCTCTCCTCCCTCACAGAGAGACACTAGAGAGGTTACCTACACCCCTCACCCCACAGGCCACCGCTCTCCTCCCTCACAGAGAGACACTAGAGAGGTTACCTACACCCCTCACCCCACCGGCCACCGCTCTCCTCCCTCACAGAGAGACACTAGAGAGGTTACCTACACCCCTCACCCCACCGGCCACCGCTCTCCTCCCTCACAGAGAGACACTAGAGAGGTTACCTACACCCCTCACCCCACCGGCCACCGCTCTCCTCCCTCACAGAGAGACACTAGAGAGGTTACCTACACCCCTCACCCCACCGGCCACCGCTCTCCTCCCTCACAGAGAGACACTAGAGAGGTTACCTACACCCCTCACCCCACCGGCCACCGCTCTCCTCCCTCACAGAGAGACACTAGAGAGGTTACCTACACCCCTCACCCCACCGGCCACCGCTCTCCTCCCTCACAGAGAGACACTAGAGAGGTTACCTACACCCCTCACCCCACCGGCCACCGCTCTCCTCCCTCACAGAGAGACACTAGAGAGGTTACCTACACCCTTCACCCCACCGGCCACCGCTCACCTCCCTCACAGAGAGACACTAGAGAGGTTACCTACACCCCTCACCCCACCGGCCACCGCTCTCCTCCCTCACAGAGAGACACTAGAGAGGTTACCTACACCCCTCACCCCACCGGCCACCGCTCTCCTCCCTCACAGAGAGACACTAAAGAGGTTACCTACACCCCTCACCCCACCGGCCACCGCTCTCCTCCCTCACAGAGAGACACTAGAGAGGTTACCTACACCCCTCACCCCACCAGCCTACCACTCTCCTCCCTCACAGAGAGAAACTAGAGAGGTTACCTACACCCCTCACCCCACCGGCCACCGCTCTCCTCCCTCACAGAGAGACACTAGAGAGGTTACCTACACCCCTCACCCCACCGGCCACCGCTCTCCTCCCTCACAGAGAGACACTAGAGAGGTAGGGAGGGACAGGGAGAGCCCCACCCAGTTACCTACACCCCTCACCCCACCGGCCACCCCTCTCCTCCCTCACAGAGAGACACTAGAGAGGTAGGGAGGGACAGGGAGAGCCCCACCCAGTTACCTACACCCCTCACCCCACCGGCCACCGCTCTCCTCCCTCACAGAGAGACACTAGAGAGGTTACCTACACCCCTCACCCCACCGGCCACCGCTCTCCTCCCTCACAGAGAGACACTAGAGAGGTTACCTACACCCCTCACCCCACCGGCCACCGCTCTCCTCCCTCACAGAGAGACACTAGAGAGGTTACCTACACCCCTCACCCCACCGGCCACCGCTCTCCTCCCTCACAGAGAGACACTAGAGAGGTTACCTACACCCCTCACCCCACCGGCCACCGCTCTCCTCCCTCACAGAGAGACACTAGAGAGGTTACCTACACCCCTCACCCCACCGGCCACCGCTCTCCTCCCTCACAGAGAGACACTAGAGAGGTTACCTACACCCCTCACCCCACCGGCCACCGCTCTCCTCCCTCACAGAGAGACACTAGAGAGGTTACCTACACCCCTCACCCCACCGGCCACCGCTCTCCTCCCTCACAGAGAGACACTAGAGAGGTTACCTACACCCCTCACCGCACCGGCCACCGCTCTCCTCCCTCACAGAGAGACACTAGAGAGGTTACTTACACCCCTCACCCCACCGGCCACCGCTCTCCTCCCTCACAGAGAGACACTAGAGAGGTTACCTACACCCCTCACCCCACCGGCCACCGCTCTCCTCCCTCACAGAGAGACACTAGAGAAGTTACCTACACCCCTCACCCCACCGGCCACCGCTCTCCTCCCTCACAGAGAGACACTAGAGAGGTTACCTACACCCCTCACCCCACCGGCCACCGCTCTCCTCCCTCACAGAGAGACACTAGAGAGGTTACCTACACCCCTCACCCCACCGGCCACCGCTCTCCTCCCTCACAGAGACACTAGAGAGGTAGGGAGGGACAGGGAGAGCCCCACCCAGTTACCTACACCCCTCACCCCACCGCCCACCGCTCTCCTCCCTCACAGAGAGACACTAGAGAGGTAGGGAGGGACAGGGAGAGCCCCACCCAGTTACCTACACCCATCACCCCACCGGCCACCACTCTCTTCCCTCACAGAGAGACACTAGAGAGGTTACCTACACCCCTCACCCCACCGGCCACCACTCTCCTTCCTCACAGAGAGACACTAGAGAGGTTACCTACACCCCTCACCCCACCGGCCACCGCTCTCCTCCCTCACAGAGAGACACTAGAGAGGGAGGGAGGGAGAGGGAGAGCCCCACCCAGTTACCTACACCCCTCACCCCACTGGCCACCGCTCTCCTCCCTCACAGAGAGACACTAGAGAGGTTACCTACACCCCTCACCCCACCAGCCACCGCTCTCCTCCCTCACAGAGAGACACTAGAGAGGTAGGGAGGGACAGGGAGAGCCCCACCCAGTTACCTACACCCCTCACCCCACCGGCCACCGCTTTCCTCCCTCACAGAGAGACACTAGAGAGGTAGGGAGGGACAGGGAGAGCCCCACCCAGTTACCTACACCCCTCACCCCACCGGCCACCGCTCTCCTTCCTCACAGAGAGACACTAGAGAGGTAGGGAGGGACAGGGAGAGTCCCATCCAGTTACCTCTACCCCTCACCCCACCGGCCAGCGCTCTCCTCCCTCACAGAGAGACACTAGAGAGGTAGGGAGGGACAGGGAGAGTCCCACGCAGTTACCTACACCCCTCACCCCACCGGCCACCGCTCTCCTCCCTCACAGAGAGACACTAGAGAGGTAGGGAGGGACAGGGAGAGCCCCACCCAGTTACCTACACCCCTCACCCCACCGGCCACCCCTCTCCTCCCTCACAGAGAGACACTAGAGAGGTAGGGAGGGACAGGGAGAGCCCCACCCAGTTACCTACACCCCTCACCCCACCGGCCACCGCTCTCCTCCCTCACAGAGAGACACTAGAGAGGTTACCTACACCCCTCACCCCACCGGCCACCGCTCTCCTCCCTCACAGAGAGACACTAGAGAGGTTACCTACACCCCTCACCCCACCGGCCACCGCTCTCCTCCCTCACAGAGAGACACTAGAGAGGTTACCTACACCCCTCACCCCACCGGCCACCGCTCTCCTCCCTCACAGAGAGACACTAGAGAGGTTACCTACACCCCTCACCCCACCGGCCACCGCTCTCCTCCCTCACAGAGAGACACTAGAGAGGTTACCTACACCCCTCACCCCACCGGCCACCGCTCTCCTCCCTCACAGAGAGACACTAGAGAGGTTACCTACACCCCTCACCCCACCGGCCACCGCCCTCCTCCCTCACAGAGAGACACTAGAGAGGTTACCTACACCCCTCACCCCACCGGCCACCCCTCTCCTCCCTCACAGAGAGACACTAGAGAGGTTACCTACACCCCTCACCCCACCGGCCACCGCTCTCCTCCCTCACAGAGAGACACTAGAGAGGTTACCTACACCCCTCACCCCACCGGCCACCGCTCTCCTCCCTCACAGAGAGACACTAGAGAGGTTACTTACACCCCTCACCCCACCGGCCACCGCTCTCCTCCCTCACAGAGAGACACTAGAGAGGTTACCTACACCCCTCACCCCACCGGCCACCGCTCTCCTCCCTCACAGAGAGACACTAGAGAAGTTACCTACACCCCTCACCCCACCGGCCACCGCTCTCCTCCCTCACAGAGAGACACTAGAGAGGTTACCTACACCCCTCACCCCACCGGCCACCGCTCTCCTCCCTCACAGAGAGACACTAGAGAGGTTACCTACACACCTCACCCCACCGGCCACCGCTCTCCTCCCTCACAGAGAGACACTAGAGAGGTAGGGAGGGACAGGGAGAGCCCCACCCAGTTACCTACACCCCTCACCCCACCGCTCTCCTCCCTCACAGAGAGACACTAGAGAGGTAGGGAGGGACAGGGAGAGCCCCACCCAGTTACCTACACCCCTCACCCCACCGGCCACCGCTTTCCTCCCTCACAGAGAGACACTAGAGAGGTAGGGAGGGACAGGGAGAGTCCCACGCAGTTACCTACACCCCTCACCCCACCGGCCACCGCTCTCCTCCCTCACAGAGAGACACTAGAGAGGTAGGGAGGGACAGGGAGAGCCCCACCCAGTTACCTACACCCCTCACCCCACCGGCCACCCCTCTCCTCCCTCACAGAGAGACACTAGAGAGGTAGGGAGGGACAGGGAGAGCCCCACCCAGTTACCTACACCCCTCACCCCACCGGCCACCGCTCTCCTCCCTCACAGAGAGACACTAGAGAGGTTACCTACACCCCTCACCCCACCGGCCACCGCTCTCCTCCCTCACAGAGAGACACTAGAGAGGTTACCTACACCCCTCACCCCACCGGCCACCGCTCTCCTCCCTCACAGAGAGACACTAGAGAGGTTACCTACACCCCTCACCCCACCGGCCACCGCTCTCCTCCCTCACAGAGAGACACTAGAGAGGTTACCTACACCCCTCACCCCACCGGCCACCGCTCTCCTCCCTCACAGAGAGACACTAGAGAGGTTACCTACACCCCTCACCCCACCGGCCACCGCCCCTCCTCCCTCACAGAGAGACACTAGAGAGGTTACCTACACCCCTCACCCCACCGGCCACCCCTCTCCTCCCTCACAGAGAGACACTAGAGAGGTTACCTACACCCCTCACCCCACCGGCCACCGCTCTCCTCCCTCACAGAGAGACACTAGAGAGGTTACCTACACCCCTCACCCCACCGGCCACCGCTCTCCTCCCTCACAGAGAGACACTAGAGAGGTTACTTACACCCCTCACCCCACCGGCCACCGCTCTCCTCCCTCACAGAGAGACACTAGAGAGGTTACCTACACCCCTCACCCCACCGGCCACCGCTCTCCTCCCTCATAGAGAGACACTAGAGAAGTTACCTACACCCCTCACCCCACCGGCCACCGCTCTCCTCCCTCACAGAGAGACACTAGAGAGGTTACCTACACCCCTCACCCCACCGGCCACCGCTCTCCTCCCTCACAGAGAGACACTAGAGAGGTTACCTACACCCCTCACCCCACCGGCCACCGCTCTCCTCCCTCACAGAGAGACACTAGAGAGGTAGGGAGGGACAGGGAGAGCCCCACCCAGTTACCTACACCCCTCACCCCACCGCTCTCCTCCCTCACAGAGAGACACTAGAGAGGTAGGGAGGGACAGGGAGAGCCCCACCCAGTTACCTACACCCCTCACCCCACCGGCCACCACTCTCCTCCCTCACAGAGAGACACTAGAGAGGTTACCTACACCCCTCACCCCACCGGCCACCGCTCTCCTTCCTCACAGAGAGACACTAGAGAGGTTACCTACACCCCTCACCCCACCGGCCACCGCTCTCCTCCCTCACAGAGAGACACTAGAGAGGTAGGGAGGGACAGGGAGAGCCCCACCCAGTTACCTACACCCCTCACCCCACTGGCCACCGCTCTCCTCCCTCACAGAGAGACACTAGAGAGGTTACCTACACCCCTCACCCCACCAGCCACCGCTCTCCTCCCTCACAGAGTGACACTAGAGAGGTAGGGAGGGACAGGGAGAGCCCCACCCAGTTACCTACACCCCTCACCCCACCGGCCACCGCTTTCCTCCCTCACAGAGAGACACTAGAGAGGTAGGGAGGGACAGGGAGAGCCCCACCCAGTTACCTACATCCCTCACCCCACCGGCCACCGCTCTCCTTCCTCACAGAGAGACACTAGAGAGGTAGGGAGGGACAGGGAGAGTCCCACCCAGTTACCTCTACCCCTCACCCCACCGGCCAGCGCTCTCCTCCCTCACAGAGAGACACTAGAGAGGTAGGGAGGGACAGGGAGAGTCCCACGCAGTTACCTACACCCCTCACCCCACCGGCCACCGCTCTCCTCCCTCACAGAGAGACACTAGAGAGGTAGGGAGGGACAGGGAGAGCCCCACCCAGTTACCTACACCCCTCACCCCACCGGCCACCGCTCTCCTCCCTCACAGAGAGACACTAGAGAGGTAGGAAGGGACAGGGAGAGTCCCACCCAGTTACCTACACCCCTCACCCCACCGGCTGCCCCTCTCCTCCCTCACAGAGAGACACTAGAGAGGTAGGGAGGGAGAGGGAGAGCCCCACCCAGTTACCTACACCCCTCACCCCACCGGCCACCGCTCTCCTCCCTCACAGAGAGACACTAGAGAGGTAGGGAGGGACAGGGAGAACCCCACCCAGTTACCTACACCCCTCACCCCACCGGCCACCGCTCTCCTCCCTCACAGAGAGACACTAGAGAGGTAGGGAGGGAGAGGGAGAGCCCCACCCAGTTACCTACACCCCTCACCCCACCGGCCACCGCTCTCCTCCCTCACAGAGAGACACTAGAGAGGTAGGGAGGGACAGGGAGAGTCCCACCCAGTTACCTACACCCCTCACCCCACCGACCACCGCTCTCCTCCCTCACAGAGAGACACTAGAGAGGTAGGGAGGGACAGGGAGAGCCCCACCCAGTTACCTACACCCCTCACCCCACCGGCTGCCCCCTCACGCCAGGGACCTCATGGTGACATCATGTCTCTGCCAGAGAGCAGATGCATTGTTGTCTGTGACTGGCTCAAACGTCCTTTTTTATTTCTCTCTCGCTCTTTCCCTCCCCTCTTTTTTTCCCTTCTTCCCTCCCTCTGTCCTCTTCCCCTTTTTGTGTGTTTTGTTTTCACAAACAACAAAGGGACGCCAAAGTTTCATCAAGACAGGAGACATCCTTCCTCTCTTTGGCCGGTGAAAAGGGCTGCTCCCCCCTCCTCTCCTCCCACCTCTCTCTTCCCCTCCCTCCCACTTCAATGGCCACATCACACACAGGCAGGGCGTCTGCCACAGGATAGCTTTACCTTGGTCTTTCCTTTCTTTTCTTCAGCACCAGTGTGTGTGTGTGTGTGTGTGTGTGTGTGTGTGTGTGTGTGTGTGTGTGTGTGTGTGTGTGTGTGTGTGTGTGTGTGTGTGTGTGTGTGTGTGTGTGTGTGTGTGTGTGTTTTCCATCACTCATCGGTGGTCTACTGTTTTTCTTTCCTCACAGGCGCTCAAGGTGACGTCCTGCCTCACTTCTCTGTGATTAACTGGAACCAATGGCACCATCTCTGTTCCGCGGGCTGCATCTCAAATGGCACCCTTTCCCTATAAAGTGCACTACTTTTGACTGGGCCCATAAGGCTGTTGTCGAAAGTGGTGCACTATATGGGGAATAGGGTGAATTTGCGATACATCCAGGGAATGATTTGTCGCTGGCTAGAATGAATGGTTCAAGTTCTGGAAAGATTTTGCTGAGGAGTTGATTAAAATATTCTCTCCCTCCTATTTTGGCGGAGTTAATTCATCATTCTCTTTCAGAGAGCTTTCTCTGGGCATCAGCTCAAGAAAAGTCAGATTAAACCATGCAGTACAGTGATATCCCTTGAGGAAGACATCCTTACACACCACACACACACACACACACACACACACACACACACACACACACACACACACACACACACACACACACACACACACACACACACACACACACACACACACACACACACACACACACACACACACACACACTGTTATGACCTTCAAGATGATATTGATCTTAGATTAGAAATAGCACAATGAATGAATGGAGAAACATATGCCCAGGAAATGATTCTGCATGTATGACTTGGCCTGTGTCTTGATGTTCAGAACATCTGTCTTCTACTAGATACATTTCATCCTTCCTTCTCTCTTTCCCTCCTTTATCCATCGTTCCTGGAGCCTCTGAAACGTCTGCGTTTATCATGTTTCTGGAGAGATACTCATATCAAGTGGAATTATTTCGATTTGTTTAAACCTACGTATGTCGCTCAAGGGGACGGATGCTGAATTTCTTTCTGACCATGTACGATTGTATTATGTTGAAATCCAGCATCATGAACATCCCCTTTCACTTGGATTGACTTCTTTCAGAATGGTCTGATATCTGACCCTAATTGAATGCCTTTGGAACATCAAGATGTGCTGGCTGCCGAAGGCTCAGTTCCAATGTCCACACAGGCATACTGCTTCCAATGAAGCAATGTATTGGCCATGCTAATATGGATATTGGAAACGGAGCCTTTATTTACACCTGGTCCGTTCAAACTCCAGCATGCTAACGTTAGGTGGTCATCCCTCAATCTAAAGTCTGGCTGAGATGCACCTCGGGCTACACTGACACCAGCCGCACTGCAGAGAATAGCAGATCCTGTATTCAGAGTGTCAATGCAGGAATGCTGGTCTAGGAACAGGTCCCCCATGTCCATGTAATGTCATTCATCATGATCTAAAGGCAAAACTGATCCTACATCAGCCCTATGACACTTATAGACATCCCACCTGCGCAGCAGCACCAGAAATGACACCATCTGTTTACCCAGATCAGAGAGAGAGAGAGGGAAAGAGAGAGTAGGTCTGTGTCCCGTCATGGGTGGTATGATGTAGTCATTGGCAGGTAAAACGATCCTCTATATAAAAAAACAGATCTTACACTGTCATGAGAAATTAGCAGTAGCACTCCCCTAAGACTCCAGTTTTTTCAAGGATATGGCAAAACACTTGTTACCATATAAATGATGGTGGCTCGGTGTGAGAGTATCCATGGAGATTGGAACAACAGCTGTAAAACAAACCGGCGAGGGAAGACATTTTCAGGGTGGGTGGGGATGAGCAATCGGAGGCTTGCAGAGGGCTGACGGTGCGTGACCAGGCTAACGAAGTCACACTCTCCAGTCTCCAAGTACCAAACATGTGACCTTCAAAGCATACTCCTTTTCGGATAGCAGTCACAGACTGTGACAAATAGCAGCTTTTTATTGAAGAAGTGTGCAACTCGAAACCGAACCAGTTTACAGGATGGCAGTCTTTGCCAAGAGTGTCAAGGCTTGTATTGTATTAGTGGCTTGATTAAATGGAGATATTCAATATTATACCCATAGAAATATAATTACTAGAATGGGGTTCCCCATCCAAGTCAATGTCCCATGATCTAGTTATTCTTGTTTATAAACTGGGTGTTTCGAGCCCAGTTTATGACAAAAACTGGGTATGACAAAACATTTATTTTTACTGCTCTAATTACGTTGGTTACCAGTTTATAATAGCAATAAGGCACCTGGGAGGTTTGTGGTATATGGCCAATATACCACTCCTGGTTGAGTCGTGCCTAAGAACAGCTTTTAGCCGTGGTATATTGGCCATATACCACATCCCCCCGGGCCTTATTGCTTAAATTACCTCTTCTTCTCTCCTCTAAGTAGGCTGTTGTCTGTAGTGACGGCAAACATACAACTGGAAACAAAACAACTCCTTTCATGTGTATTGTTCATAAGAAGATAAATGAAAATGAAGACTGCATGCAAAATGTTTCTGTGCTAGTCGCTCCACAGAAACTCATTAAGGAAGATGGCCGCAGAAAAATGAACGTCAGGAGAATGAAACCGTAACAAAGTGTAGGCCTCCGGCACAACTCCTGTTTCATGTGGCCAGAGATGTAAGCCGGGAGCTCCCTCTGCTCCACTCACTAGGCCCATCAAAGGCCTATATTAAGAGAGACTTGTATTATTACATTAAGAAGGACATTTGTTCTTCTTCTCTCCTCCTCTCGTTTTCCCCTAATTTCATAATCCACCCGCCGATGTTGTATGGTGGCGAGGCGGCTGCCTCTTAAAATGAAATAAACCCATAATGATCATGTCTACAGGGTTTAGAGGTTTCAGAGGCCTCAAGTGTACATTTCTGCCCCAACCGAAAGTCCTTGACCACACTGAATGTCAGTTGGATTCTGCTTTCCAACTCTTGGTGGGTGGTGTGGCACTGAACTCTGACTAAGTCCTGATTCAGAGGGGGAATTTTCATTGTAGTGCACTCTTAAGTGTTCTCGACATGCTGCTGACTTCGCTGAGGCCCAATAAAAACCCAGTGCTTTTTGCACTTCTCTTGGGCCTTGTTTTTACAACCAGCGAGTGCCACATAGACATAGCATTTCTTTTGGCACAAAACTCAGATAGCCAGCCGAGCACAGATGTGAGTTGTTGGTGGTAGCACTTCATTTGATCCCTCCTTGTCAAAGATTCAGATAGTGAGGGATAGTCAGTTAGAATTGCTCTAGAATGGAAACTGATATGCTCAGTTTCAGTTTCAGGTCCGAGACGGTCTATTCATCCAATTCTGCCTTGGATGAGTTGAGTTGCTGGGATACTAGCCTTAGTAACCTGGGTGATGACAATGGTTGAAGTTGACCTCTCTCAACTTTACTTTCATAGTTTCTCCTTCATGTCACGACCTCATTGACCATCAGCTGACGTGATTGGCCACAGGCCCCTTTCAGCCAATTAGAGGCCCCGGTGAGTCCAGACTTTTCCCCAGGCCACCGTCGATCACGGACTACTCCCGAGCCAAACATCATCCACCACTCAACCAGCACCAATTATTATATCAGGTCTCCTCTCTGGCCCTTTGTCTGGAGGCCTTAGAGGATGTTGTTTTGTGTTTGTTGGAGAAATGATGGCCTGTGTCCGGTCTGTAAGAAGAGTTACCCCCGGAATAGAAGATAGAGGGAACAACAATGGTTTTTCACAATGCCTTTTGCGCTCCTTTCTTTCCCAATAGCGCCGGCTGCAACCGGACACCTCCTCTATGTTACTTCAGTGCTTATCCAAGCGTCTCCGCGGGACGCGACCGCTCACTGTGACAATAAAAATCCTATATTACCATGTGATCTATTCTCCTTACACAATGAATGGACAGGTCAGATCTATATTGCACCTGACGAACACAGTTATTTGAAAGCAGAGCTTTTTGTGTTTCCCACAACCATGGACTGCCCTGACATTCTTTCCCCAGTGATGTTTTCCCCCGTCTGTTCCTCGGGACTATCCAGGGATGAACAGCACACCTGAGTCTATTAACCTGTCTAGGCCATTTTGCAGATGCTTTTATCCACAGCGACATACATTTTACGCATGGGTGGCCCCGGGAATTGAACCCACAATCCTTGCATTGCAAGCACCATGCTCTACCAACTGAGCCATACAGGACCAGGGTTTGATGATCAGTTGGCTTGTTGACTGAGGTGTGTTAGTGATGCACTAGAACAAAGGACTGCGATGCAGTAAAAAAAGGGCGGTGGGGATCCTTGAGTAAAGATTTGAAACCACTGAACACTACTCGAAAACACACGTGTTACTGTAGCTATCCTTGTTGGACAGCTGTACAAACACTGCAAAACAACATGACTCATGGGGATTTACAGCTTAATAAAAATGACTCATTATTGCTCTGGAATTCAGAACACTGGACAGCTCATAATCATAGGAGCCTGGACTTGCTCATTGACCCACTCCTAAACACTTGTTCACGTGTTGGACAGGGCCGCTTGTATAATCAATAATTGGTATAATCTCTTGTTTGTTTAATAACTTGTCCCAAAGTGACTGGAGAACTCACAGTTCCAGTACACTGTCCAGACAAAACAATAGGGACGTGAAACTTCAGTCTTAGTACCCAAAATACCCCCTCCCCTTCCCCTCCTCTCTTCTCCCCACCAGCTGAGAGAGGCAGGCAACATTACCCATGCATGGCAAGGCAGACAGAATAGATTTCAGGACGGATAACCCCAATGTGATGGAGATAAACCAGATAAACCATGCACTTATCAGGAGGAGATGATTTACATGTCATCGTCCTCCTTGTTACAAGGAACAATCTCTTGTATTGACGCTCCTTTATCTGCTCGTTGTCTCTCTTTCCTGTTTTTACTCTGCTAACCTAATCTGAGTCCTGGAACAGATAAAATACCATCACCGGGGAAGACGGCTGTATACTCTGTACGTGACATTGAGCATATCTCTCACTCTCTCCCTCTCTTCGGCTCAATGAACACAGGGCATTGGTGCGGTGACTGAATGACTGGAGATTCAAACAGGGGGGTCAACCAAATAGGGATTAAACAGGGTGTCACCCAAATAGGGATTAAACAGGGGGTCACCCAAATGGGAAATAAACAGGGGGTCACCCAAATGAGAAATAAACAGGGGGTCACCCAAATGAGAAATAAACAGGGGGTCACCCAAATGGGGATTAAACAGGGGGTCACCCAAATGGGGATTAAACAGGGGGTCACCCAAATGAGAAATAAACAGGGGGTCACCCAAATGGGGATTAAACAGGGGGTCACCCAAATGAGAAATAAACAGGGGGTCACCCAAATGAGAAATAAACAGGGGGTCACCCAAATGGGGATTAAACAGGGGGTCACCCAAATGGGGATTTGGGGGGTTGTAAATATTGATGTATGTGGTGATGAGCCCTAAAATGCAGGGTTTAAGTTCTGCTAGCTTGTTGTTTAGGCTGCTGTTACAGTTTTCTCCATCAACGGAGGAACTGACTGACTCCATATTTCTGCCACTTGAAACGTTGTCCAGTTTAGTATGAAAGGGGAATACTATACAGTAATATGGAAACCCCCTGGCATATTAACGTTAGTATTAGTGATGATGGGACTGCCAGGGATGATGGTAATTCCATGTGGTAGGTTTCACCCACTAAGTGGACATGGGATAAAGCTCTTGGGGAGTGTAGTTTTCCATCCTGTACTGACCTGCCAAGCCTGTTCATATAGTCAGTGTGTTTTTCCAGAGGCATGTCATCGGGGATCAGACCCCACTGAGGCTGGCTGCTTTACTCTGCTGTTGGCCCCGTCTGCTGCTGACTGACCTGTGTGTGTGTGTGAGTGTGAGTGTGTGTGTGTGTGTGTGTGGGGGGGGGGGGGGGGGGGTTAAATATACCTGTGGGGAAGTCCCCACAAGAATAGTAATCAAACCAAGATGTGACAAATTTGGGACATTTTGTTAGTCCCCACAAGGTCAAATGCTATTTCTAGAGGGTTAAGGTTAGAATTAGCTTTAGGGTTAGAATTAGGTTGAGGGTTAGGGTTAGGAGCTAGGGTTAAGGTTAGGCTTTCGGTTTAAGGTTAGGGTTAAGGTAAGGGTTTGAGTTAGGGTTAAGGTAAGGGTTTGAGGTTAGGTTTAGGGACTGTGTGTGCGTGCATGTAACCAGGACACTCACACAAACAACAGACAGAAGAGAGTGAATCAGAGCTCCCTGGAACACCTCAGGTGTGTGTTTTGGGTCTACATTTCAGACCTAGATTTCTCTGTGTGTGTGTGTGTGTGTGTGTGTGTGTGTGTGTGTGTGTGTGTGTGTGTGTGTGTGTGTGTGTGTGTGTGTGTGTGTGTGTGTGTGAGACAGATGATGTCAGTGACTTCTTCATTATTTCCATTGTCTACTGCTTCCTTACACAACTTATTGATGCTTCACTGTCTACTGAAAACGACTCTACTCGTTACAGTGAGTTATAGCCTAACGGAGTCATCTTTGTACAGCAAAAATACATCCATCATTATACTGTAGCCGTAGAGGCACCTGCCCAATCTGCTTGTGTTCATGGCATGATAATGAAAACCAATTTAAAGCAGTAAAATATCAGGACCGGCCCTACCTGCCCTCCTCCTCTCCCTGTCCTCCTTCTCCTCTACCTCTTCTTCCTCCTCCATCACAGTGCTAAATCAATCTTAGCTGTGAGTGGTCACAGACTGACTGGGCCTGTAAGGGGAGAACATCCCTTCCTTCCAGCATATTTCTGCCTGGGATCCGTAAGGGGTCAAGTCCATACTACTTCAGAGGTTGATTGGGTGCACATGTGGGTTATTGAGTGAGTCAGTGCTGGCAACCCAAAATGTTAAAACCTGGATCAGCAGTTAATGCCCTCTTATAAAGGGGGTTTCCCCTAAACGCCACAGGGAAACTCAGCCAAATCAACAGGCACACTATATCTCATTCTGGCAACGCAGGACTGTGGGCACCAATAATGCCCCTCCAATCTTCCCCCTTTGTTTACACTTGAACCAGCTGCTCCATTGAGCATGCCCTATGTTATTTAAGACAAAGCTGGATTACATGGTGCTGTTCACTAATATCACTTACGCCCGTCCGCATTATCCTAATTGACTGCATGCATGATCGTCTCACAATGACTTTCATTTGAGTCGGACGTTGTCTTTGAGGGGGGAAAAGTCCCTTGATGAGCTTAGAGACGTAAACTGATATCGTTTGAGAACACAGCGTAAAAAAAACACAACCGTAGAGCACGAAACAAGAGTCTCTCTGTCCAGCCTCGCGCACTGTAAATCAAATATTCCATTCACCGATTAATTCGACGTCTGAAATTACTACGTTACTGTTCTGTCGTCCATCCACCACCAAAGCCAAGGAATACATCTCGCTAACCAGCGGCATGCTAATAAGCGGTAGTGCCAACTGATGTTAACAAGGGGGCCGTTGAGTTGCACTGTAACCCAAAACACACCACAGGTCCTTAATCTAAGCCTTAATCTGTCCCTAAACTCCCTATGTTGATCCCAGGATCTCACCCTAGTGTCTTGAGTTTCACCTGTAGCGTCTCAGGACACTAGTGTCCTTGTTTGGCTCTAATTACGGTGCTCACCTCAAAGTTTCCCCGGGGAACCCCCTCCCCCCCACCCGAAGTTCCTGATGCTACATAGGCTGAGACAGTGACTCATTAGGTGTGAAGGAAAATTAAGACACTCCAGCGCTGTCTGACTGTTCAGTTCAGTTCAGACTCTATAGTAGCCTTAGTGTCTGTCTACCTCCTCAACCCCACAGAATGTTCTCCAGACTCCCCACAAGCCTCATTGGCTGGTGAGAGATACTGAGGTACCAGCCATAGAAGATGAACTACTCATTGAAGGATATGTCACTTGAGCTATACTCATGGTAGTGTCATAGAGAGAATCTCATGGGTTTGTCATAGAGATTCTCATGGTTTTGTCATAGAGAGATTCTCATGGTTTTGTCATAGAGAGATTCTCATGGTTTTGTCATAGAGAGATTCTCATGGTTTTGTCATAGAGAGATTTTCATGGTTTTGTCATAGAGAGATTCTCATGGTTTTGTCATAGAGAGATTCTCATGGTTTTGTCATAGAGAGATTCTCATGGTTTTGTCGTAGAGAGATTCTCATGGGTTTGTCGTAGAGAGATTCTCATGGTTTTGTCATAGAGAAATTCTCATGGTCTTGTCATAGAGAGATTCTCATGGTTTTGTCATAGAGAGATTCTCATGGTTTTGTCATAGAGAGATTCTCATGGTTTTGTCATAGAGAAATTCTCATGGTTTTGTCATAGAGAGATTCTCATGGTTTTGTCATAGAGAGATTCTCATGGTTTTGTCATAGAGAGATTCTCATGGGTTTGTCGTAGAGAGATTCTCATGGGTTTGTCATAGAGAGATTCTCATGGTTTTGTCATAGAGAAATTCTCATGGTTTTGTCATAGAGAGATTCTCATGGGTTTGTCATAGAGAGATTCTCATGGTTTTGTCATAGAGAGATTCTCATGGTTTTGTCATAGAGAGATTCTCATGGTTTTGTCATAGAGAAATTCTCATGGTTTTGTCATAGAGAGATTGTCATGGTTTTGTCATAGAGATTCTCATGGGTTTGTCATAGAGAGATTCTCATGGTTTTGTCATAGAGAGATTCTCATGGGTTTGTCATAGAGAGATTCTCATGGTTTTGTCGTAGAGAGATTCTCATGGTTTTGTCGTAGAGAGATTCTCATGGTTTTGTCGTAGAGAGATTCTCATGGTTTTGTCATAGAGAGATTCTCATGGTTTTGTCATAGAGAGATTCTCATGGGTTTGTCGTAGAGAGATTCTCATGGGTTTGTCATAGAGAGATTCTCATGGTTTTGTCGTAGAGAGATTCTCATGGTTTTGTCATAGAGAGATTCTCATGGGTTTGTCATAGAGAGATTCTCATGGGTTTGTCATAGAGAGATTCTCATGGTTTTGTCATAGACAGATTCTCATGGGTTTGTCATAGAGAGATTCTCATGGGTTTGTCATAGAGAGATTCTCATGGGTTTGTCATAGAGAGATTCTCATGGTTTTGTCATAGAGAGATTCTCATGGGTTTGTCATAGAGAGATTCTCATGGTTTTGTCATAGAGAGATTTTCATGGTTTTGTCATAGAGAAATTCTTATGGTTTTGTCATAGAGAAATTCTCATGGTTTTGTCATAGAGATTCTCATGGTTTTGTCATAGAGAAATTCTCATGGTTTTGTCATAGAGAGATTCTCATGGTTTTGTCATAGAGAGATTCTCATGGGTTTGTCATAGAGAGATTCTCATGGGTTTGTCGTAGAGAGATTCTCATGGTTTTGTCGTAGAGAGATTCTCATGGGTTTGTCGTAGAGAGATTCTCATGGTTTTGTCGTAGAGAGATTCTCATGGGTTTGTCATAGAAAGATTCTCATGGGTTTGTCATAGAGAGATTCTCATGGGTTTGTCATAGAGATTCTCATGGGTTTGTCATAGAGAGATTCTCATGGTTTTGTCATAGAGATTCTCATGGTTTTGTCGTAGAGAGATTCTCATGGTTTTGTCGTAGAGAGATTCTCATGGTTTTGTCGTAGAGAGATTCTCATGGGTTTGTCATAGAGAGATTGTTATGGTTTTGTCATAGAGAGATTCTCATGGGTTTGTCATAGAGAGATTCTCATGGTTTTGTCATAAAGAGATTCTCATGGGTTTGTCATAGAGAGATTCTCATGGGTTTGTCATAGAGAGATTCTCATGGTTTTGTCATAGAGAGATTCTCATGGTTTTGTCATAGAGAGATTCTCATGGTTTTGTCATAAAGAGATTCTCATGGGTTTGTCATAGAGAGATTCTCATGGGTTTGTCATAGAGAGATTATCTTGGGTTTGTCATAGAGAGATTCTCATTGTTTTAGTCATAGAGAGATTCTCATGGTTTTGTCATAGAGAGATTCTCATGGTTTTGTCATAGAGAGATTCTCATGGGTTTGTCATAGAGAGATTTTCATGGGTTTGTCATAGAGATTCTCATGGTTTTGTCATAGAGAGATTCTCATGGTTTTGTCATAGAGAGATTCTCATGGTTTTGTCATAGAGAGATTCTCATGGTTTTGTCATAGAGAGATTATCATGGTTTTGTCATAGAGAGATTCTCATGGGTTTGTCATAGAGATTCTCATGGGTTTGTCATAGAGAGATTCTCATGGGTTTGTCATAGAGAGATTCTCATGGTTTTGTCATAGAGAGATTCTCATGGTTTTGTCATAGAGAGATTCTCATGGTTTTGTCATAGAGAGATTCTCATGGGTTTGTCATAGAGAGATTCTCATGGTTTTGTCATAGAGAGATTCTCATGGGTTTGTCATAGAGATTCTCATGGTTTTGTCATAGAGAGATTCTCATGGTTTTGTCATAGAGAGATTCTCATGGTTTTGTCATAGAGAGATTCTCATGGTTTTGTCATAGAGAGATTCTCATGGTTTTGTCATAGAGAGATTCTCATGGGTTTGTCATAGAGAGATTTTCATGGGTTTGTCATAGAGATTCTCATGGTTTTGTCATAGAGAGATTCTCATGGTTTTGTCATAGAGAGATTCTCATGGTTTTGTCATAGAGAGATTCTCATGGTTTTGTCATAAAGAGATTCTCATGGTTTTACTAGGCATACAGTATATTCGTCGTATCTTCCCAGTCATGTTACTTACTTCACCCCTTGCAGCCTGGTTCCTCTCTAGGTTTTATCCTAGGTTCTGCCTTCTAGAGAGTTTTTCCTCGACCCTGCTCGGCGTTGATTGCTCTCTGGGGTTTTAGGCTGGGTTTCTGTAAAGCACTTTGTGACAACTGCTGATATAAAATGATATTAAATACATGTGATTGATCAATTACTTTGCATATGTTTTGGCCATGGACTGTCTGAGAGGACTGAGGAGACTTGAGTTTCACTGGAGACTCTTATAGGAAGTGTGTATATTCTCGGCCCTGTGCGTTATTTCCACAAGCCCCGTTGGCTGGTGATTGATAAACTCAGTAGCAGACATGAAACTTTGGACTCGGAGCTTGTCGTGGTTTTACAGATAATTGGGAATCCTAATAAAATACTAAATAAATACTAAATACCAAAACCAAAAATCCACACCTAGAAAAACGTAATGCAAGCTTATATCTTGTTCTAAATGTAAGGGTGAATGAATATCTGTGGAGCCTGTCATTCTAATCTCAATTTATGGTCTCATCTTTTTATGTCTAATGCCTCTATGGGAATCTGAAACAGACAAGCACAATATGCCAACTCAACCCCTTCTAAAACACACACACTGCACAATGAATGAGCTCACTGAAGTAGCAGACATGAAACGGACTCGGAGCTGTCGTGGTTTTACAGCAGAACCCTGGTGTCATCCTGTATGTGTGTTACTTCTCAAAGGTTTCAGCCAACTTCCCTGCAGTCTTCTTTGCAGCTGTCATTGAACATTTCCATAATCTGCTTCAAATTGTGAGCCAGAGTCGCCCCTATTATTCCAGATGAATCATTTCATATTTCAAATATGCGATTCAGTCATTCAGTCTCCGTCTGAGAGGAATATGTTTAGTGAGAGACTGAGGGGATTTTCTCAGTGCACATGTCAAAACCCAACTCGGCCCACTTCCCTTTCCATGTTTTGGAAACGGGGCCGTCCGGTAATCAGCAACTATGCTAACCACATCCTCATTTCCTGTTATGATATTTCAGTTTTCCTTCACTCAATTTTGGCTCATTAAGTAATATTTCATCACATTAAGCATAGACATGAAGTGCTTGCTTTCACCCGTAAATGAATTAGATCATAAGATTCTGAAATACATTTGAGCTAAATTATCAGAGGGACCTAGCCTATTGGTGCTGATTGAGACTTTACATACACAAACTATGCAGTAGGATATATTCACTTCCTGTTCTTCTTCTTCTTCTCTTCCATCGCACCCAACACATTTCCATTCCAGATATGTACAGCACTGCAGATATGAAATTAATAGTAATAATCGTAGTCAAGGAAATTAGACGGAGAGACAGCAAACAGTAAAAGTGCAGTAGCATCCTGTAGTAGAATGCAACATCCTTTATCTTTGAGGAATTCTCCTGTGTAAATTCAATCTATCCCCATTCCCCACTGTGTCTGTCTAGGAATGTTTATTATTAATGGTGTGGCTCTGCCCTCCTGTGGTCGCCATAGCTACTGGATCAACCTCCCTAGTGCCTCATCAGAAGGCTCAGCCCCACAGAAGCTGTCTGTCCGACTGACTGACAGCCAGGTACTACCGTCGCACTGGCAGAACTGTCATCACTGTCTGTAAGTGACATTTTTGATTAGTCCAGTCAAGGGCTGTGTTGAGTAGTTCTGTGACTCCAATGGATGGGAGGGACACTCACAAATGGTGACGTTGGGTATTGTCTAGAGCGGCGAGAACAATAAGGTGCTCTCACTGCTGTTGTTTTCCTGACCCAATGGGGACATAGTGACAATGTCAGTTGTATTGTTCTACTGATGGACTATGCAGGGACCATGTTTTCTACCATCCCCTGAATCAGAAACCAATGAGGTGGATTATTCTGTAGTAAACTGTGTGGCCCAGAAGGAAATTGTCAGACTTTCTCTTGTTTTCTAGACTTGTTCAAAGTTGTTCAGTTTGTCATTATGAATTTCACAGGGGAATGGTTTTAGGCTACTACATTGTGGCTGCCTGGCTGGACTGGTTCTCTGTGTGTTTTTGCCAAATCCACATCACACAGCAGCACTGAGAGAACAAGAACTTTCAGAACCCTGTTCTGTGTTCTACAGATTTGCATAAATCTGTTGTTGGACTTACAGTGCCTTCAGAAAGTATTTATACCTCTTGACTTATTCCACATTTTGTTGTTACAGCCTGAATTCATGTCAGTCATGTCAGTCATGTTCTGTCAAAACATGTTTTTTTTAAAACATTTTTGCAAATTGATTGAAAATCAAATACACATATCAAATGTATATAAGTATTCACACCCCTAAGTTAATACATGTTAAAATCACATTTGGCAGCAATTACAGCTGTGAGTCTTTCTGGGTATGTCTCTAAGAGTTTTACACATCTGGATTGTGCAACATTAATTTTTTCTAAATTCTTCTAGCTCTGTCAAATTGGTTGTTGATCACTGCTAAACAACCATTTTCAGGTATTTCAGGTCTCTTTTAAATGTTTTCTTTTTTTTACCCCTTTTTCTCCCCAATTTCGTGGTATCCAATTGGTAGTGTCTACTGTATTGTCTCATCGCTGCAACTCCCGTATGGACTCGGGAGATTGCGAAGGTCGAGAGCCATGCGTCCTCCGAAACACAACCGCACTGCTTCTTGACACAACGCACATCCAACCCAGAAGCCAGTCAGAGGAAACACCGTACACCTAGCGACCTGGTCAGCGTGCACTGCGCCCGGCCCGCCACAGGAGTTGCTAGTGCCCGATGAGACAAGGATATCCCTGCCGGCCAAACCCTCCCTAACCCGGACGACGCTGGGCCAATTGTGCGCCGCCCCATGGGCATTCCGGTCGCGGCCGGCTGCGGCATAGCCTGGGCTCGAACCCAGAATCTCTGGTGGCACAGCTAGCACTGCGATGCAATGCCTTAGACCACTGCGCCACCCGGGAGGCTTGCTATAGATTTTCAAGTAGATTTAAGTCAAAACTGTAACTCAGGAACATTCACTGTCTTCTTGTTAAACAACTCCTGTGTAGATTTGGCCTTGTGTTTTAGGTTATTGTCCTGCTGAAAGGTGAATTAATCTCCCAATGCCTGGTAGAAAGCAGACTGCTCAGTTGAGCTTCTTTGCGAGGCATTGGAACACCTCCCTGGTCTATGTGGTTGAATCTGTGCTTGAACTTCATTGCTCGACTGAGGGACCTTACAGATAATTGTATGTGTGGGGTACAGAGACGAAGTAGTCGTAAAAAATCATGTTAAAAACTATTCTTGGACACAGTGAGTCCATGCAACATACTATGTGATATTTCAGCATTTTCTTTAAAATTATTATTATTTTGTAATCTAAAAACATAATTCCACTGACATTACGGGGTACTGTGTTTAGGCCAGTGATTAAATCTAAAATTAAATTCAGGCTGTAATACAACAAAATGTGGAAAAAGTCAAGGGGTGTGAATACTTTCTGAAGGCACTGTATGTAGGTTCTCGTTATTTGCTAAATAATCAGTGCAATAATTTGCTTATTAGTGTTTTGAAACATCAATATAAATCTTTCTCAAAAGGTCGAAATCTTTCCCGCATAGAACCTTAACCAAGGTGAGCACATTTAGCCTATACATCCAAATGTTGTCAGCAAGGACTCTTAAAAGCACAATCAACATGGCCACCGAGACAAAAAACGCAATGTTTGCTGTTCGTAACCAGCGTTTTTAAAAGTCCCTGCTGACCCATTATATGGCTAATAGATTTCCTTATAGCTTAGAGGAGCTGTGGTAATCTGTTTTGATTGGCTAGCCATCAAACCACACAGAGGAGCATGCAAAGAGCTGCCTGACTTTAAGCTCAAGCCAAAATATGTCCATGGAGAGTGTTTTTCCCAGTATGCACTATTTTCTACTTTCTGTGTATGCGTTTTCCCTCTCTCCTTCTCGCTCTCTCTACATTTAATATTGACAGGAGGTAAGTTGTCTAGAACAATTTGTAATCCTCCCCAATAAAGCTTTTCATAGTGTTTGTATTAGTTGGTTTGATAAGATACTGAAGACATACTGAACACATTTGAATGTGTTAACCATTTAATGTGCAGTCAATCAGTGATGCTTAGTACCCTGTCTCATTGCACGCTTGTTTGTCACATTTATTGTGCCTTTTGTGACAGTTTGTGTTTTGTCACATAACACTTTAATTACAGCTTAGTGGGACAGTATGTGATTTAGTGTACATATGGATCCTTCGTAGGGGCTAGGGATATAAATGTCTCTGAACCATGGCAGGGGCTAGGGATATAAATGGGTCTGGGCCATGGCAGGGGCTAGGGATAGAAATGGGTCTGGGCCATGGCAGGAGTTAGGGAGAGAAACAGGTCTGGGCCATGGCAGGAGTTAGGGAGAGAAACAGGTCTGGGCCATGGCAGGAGTTAGGGATATAAATGGGTCTGGGCCATGGCAGGGGCTAGGGATAGAAATGGATCTGGCCATCTAGGCAGTCCCTCTCATCTCTCTGTTGATTCATGTGCTGTGCGTGTTCCCTGTTATTTGTCGCTCATAGCAGTGAGACTGTAAGTGCACAAGTATGCTTTGATGGTCTTTGTTTATACATCAGGCCCCTTTGAATCAGTCGTGTTCCAGACCGCCATTGTTGTTAATGAATTAGTTCAGTGTTACGTTCAGATGAGAATTTCCAAACAAATTATTTTCATGGTTTTCCTCGCCTTTGTTCCACTTTTAAAAGAGGGCAACGGGGCAAATACCACAATAGTGATCTAAGTTCTGGTATTATTTGTCTACAAAAAGCTTAATCAAGATTCCACTAGATCACAGTGGAAAATGTGAGAAATTCAACACATTCTTCCTTCGATACAGAAGACGTTTTAATGCTAGCGCTTTCATCAAAAAGAAACCATTGAAAATAATGAAGATAGAAATGATGATTGGCCCTCCAAATCCTAGTCGACTCGTCCAAGGTGCAGAGTGACAGCCAAAACATCCCTACTCTGCCCTGCCAGGTTAGGATAGAAGATACTCAGTTAACACATCCAAAGAGAAATCTATAGCATTTCTAACACAAAGTAGACGTGGAGGAGCCCTCAGAACGGTGTAAATTGTGCCGCTCGCAGATTCTAGAACTGTTCATGGACCAAGTCTTTCTTACATTTGCCAAAGAAAAGAGGTTATCGCTTTTTACTACTACAGATGAAAGAGGAGTATACTCTCCCCTGACAGTTTCAGTTCGCATTTGATCACTCTCCCTGTATTGTTGATTGTTAACATTGTGCGAAGGCAGTTCAATGAATCATGTATACTCCAGTCCTATGATCTGTTACAATATTCCATTGCAAACCTGGGTTCAAATAGTATTTGAAATCTTTCAAATACTTATACTGTGCTCAGTTGAGCTTGTCTGGCGCAAAGGAACCAATAGACTAGTCCTAAAAGTGCAAACGCAGACCATCTGGCACTCCAGGCAGACTCAATTGAACACTCTTCAAGATCTCTCAAACACAATTTGAACCCTGGTCCACAATCTTCGGTGTCATAGTTAAAACATAGTGGCGTTTAGGGGTTACTACAATCTGGGGCATGTGACACTGTAGTGTGGTTGTGCGGTGCAACAAGAATGTAGCACGGAGATTATACATTAGGTCTGCATCCCAAATGGCACCCTATTCCCTATATAGGGCACCACTTTTGACCACGGGCTCTAGTCAAAAGTAGTGCACTATGTAGGGAATAGGGTGCCATTTGGGACTCAATATAAGTCTGGATGAGGTCAGTGTTATACATACTGACAGGGAACACAAACGGGCATAGAGTGATTTTCTCACTACATAACACAAGCAAAAGGATAACATGGAATCAAGAGATTATAATTCATTTCAGAAACCAAAACAAGCCATTCATCACATTGACACATTATCCAACAGGTCTTGAAGTAATCAGGAACACATGAACTTACATTTGATTTTCTTCGCATCACATGACATCAAATCACGCAATATTGAAAAGGTAATCAACTGAACTGGATGAATCAACACTTTTTAATGACACGATGATTGTCACACCTCAACTCGGCCCAACGAACAGTCCGATGGTGTTGAAAAAGGAGAGACAGTCCTCTTGCACGTTACCGTTTTTAGGAAGTTTCAGCTTTTAGCCACTGGTTGAGTAACTTGTGCTATCATGGACATGCTAGGTGCTGACATGTTTAAAAAGCTAACTGAAGTTTTCCAGTCATAGTTGTCAGGTAGCCTAGCGGTTAAGAGTGTTAGGCCAGTAACCGAAGGGTCACTAGTTAGAATCTCTGTGCCGGTGGAAAAGTGGAAAAATGTGACGTTCTGCCCTTGAGCATGGCAGTAAACCCCCAACAACTGCTCCCCGGGCACGGAGGATGTGGATGTCAATTAAGGCAGCCCCCCGCACCTTTCTGATTCAGAGGGGTTGGGTTAAATGCGGAAGACACATTTCGGTTGAATGCATTCAGTTGTGCAACTGACTAGGTATCCCCTTTCCCTTCCCCATTATAGTTGTCATCATAGCCACCATCAAAGCCGTCCTCATAGCCATCATCAAAGCTGTCATCATAGCCATCCTCATAGCTGTCATCATAACCGTCATCAAAGATGTCATCATAGCCGCCATCATAACCATCATAACCGTCATCAAAGCTGTCATCATAGCCATCATCATAACCGTCATAATAGCCGTCCTCATAGCTGTCATCATAGCCGTCAGACATATAGTAAGTGGAGGAATTAGATAGGAATGGTTTAGTGTCTCCATCACCAAGTAAGTTGAGGGTTCAAGTACAGGTGCAGGATGACTTTCTGTAGGAGCCAGGACTGGGTGGAGACGGATAACTATTCAGCAGCTTTAATGGTCAAACCACATTGAACACCATCAGCGACCGGAACTAGAACTGTCTCACTTCCTGTGTCAATAAAGCTTAACCCTACACAATTAAAGCATTTGCCAATAGGAAAACAGATAATTAGTTACCAGGTAAACACAGTTATTTAGTGTAACACAAATTCCCAACATATCAGCAATGAGTATAACTGCCATAAAAATGAAATAATTACTCAGGAAATAATCATACAACAGCAACACTGCTCCCCAATACTCTCCAATACTCTCGAAATCTCTCCAATACTCTCAAAATCTTTCCAATGCTCTCGAAAGCTCTCCAATACTCTCGAAAGCTCTCCCCTTCTTCTCTTCGTAACTACTGATATATGAACAGGTTTTTCCCACCACCTATCAAGTCCTTTCAGATCTGTTGCTTTGAGTGAAATGTGGCGGGTGAGACGTGAGATGTTTTTGAGGGTATTGGAAACAAAATTGTAGAAAGATGGTTTTGACTTCTGAGATACTGTCAGATTTCCACCATTTTATTTACGCATATGAAATCCTTTCCAAAAAAACTATTATCTTTCTCATTCACTCATGACCAACTGATGAGATGTGTCCCATGTCTCAACATTACCCAGTGGTCTTGGGACACTCATCTAAGTCTAAATGCCCATTCCTACAGGAGAATGAGGGTCATGTTCATTCGGGCAAGTCCATGTAGTCTGTTTCAGTCCGGTTACTATCCAAAATATATTATTTCACAATATGCATCACATCAGATATGCGAATGACGTCCACACACTAAACAGAGCATCGTATAATAATGAAAACTACAAATGTGGTCGACTATGAACAGTACAACCCAGAAATACACTGAAGCTGCCAATGGGCTAGATCTCAAAGGAGGGCAGAGTGAATGGGACATTAAACACAAGGCTATGCTACACTCGGCTTCTTCAGTCTAACTACAGATGTTCAGGCTGTGTGTACATGGACTTGATTACTATCGACGCAAGAGAACAGACCGGCAATGAGGACGTATGAATCAGCCCTGCTAGAACCAGGACCCAGACCATTCTAGAACCAGGACCCAGACTGGTATGGTCCCTGGCTGAGGAACCTAGTGCACTCTGGTGTGTCAGAGAGCTAGAACTTTTGATCCAGTCGTTGTTCTGATTGCCTGAGATTATACTAAGAGATCCTTGATTCAGGTGTTGGGTCAGTTAGAAATCAAATGATTTTCCTTTGCTGTCGTGGAATGTGTGTGTTGTAATGGTAGGAGACGGTCTTTCCTGAGGGAAACTCTGTACATGTTCTGGATATGGCTGGATGCTAATACCAGGCAAACTACACTGGTACCAGGAGCCTTCTTTTCAGAACATGTCATCAATATAAAAATGATCCAGTGCTGTGTTTATAATGGGTAACATGTGATTCTGTTAACCATTAGATTCCTTCAAATAAACCGAGGCAATACAAGTGCAAGTCATATCATGGGACATGACCTTAGCTGTAGCATATGAAGGGGTACCACTGAAAGAGATGTGTTCAGATAGATTTGTTCCCTCTGGGCTTTTGGATCAAACCAAACGGGAGGAACAGAATTAAACAACACAGGATACTTTGATCCTGAAAAACTGGGCTGAGCAACAGCCTTGAAGAGCAGGCTAATGACTGAACCTTAAAGAGCGGGCTAATGACTGAACCTTAAAGAGCAGGCTAATGACTGAACCTTAAAGAGCAGGCTAATGACTGTAAGAACAGGAATGGTGGTAGAAGGACTGAGTACTGGGGCAATTCCACTTTGTGACGGCACAAACAGTCATTCTGTTACCAAACTTAGCATCATTCTGTTACCATGGAATTGCCCACTATCCAAAAGCCCTGCTGCGTAGCATCTGTGAAATTGATCCGTCTGTTTGTTGGCTTTGCAGAATGACATCCCCATTTCTTTCCTTCGGCTCATAACGAACCAGAGAAATCAAAGCACTAACCAAACTAATAAATCACAAAAGTGACTTGCAGGATGAGTTAAGAATGCTAGAGAGCATTATAAAGGATTTCTAGGATGCAAACACACTTGTATAGTCTTGTACGACAGACGTCAGGCTTTATAAAGAAGAACCAAACAAGAGATCAACTGCAATGACTTTAAGACCAACTGATAACCTTTTTATTGAACATCTTCAAAACACTTCATTTTGCTCCGTCGACATCATCACCATCACCCTCAGCACCATGGATGAGTAGCAGTTCCACAGGCTGAACAAGGACCTTCGCTAGTTCCACCTATAGAAATAAAATGACTGGAGCGGTCATTCACACGTTTCCCAATCCCACTATTTCCCACCATTCTAGTTCTACGGCTCCGTCCTCTGCATTCGTCTTCCTTTATTTGATGCCGCTGTTGCTCATGGTCTGAGCTTTGCATACTCCCTTGCCGGCGATCTCGAAGGGGGCTCCCTTGTAGTTGGCCACACACTGGCCGTCTGTCTTCAGGTCCGGCTGCACCGCCTCCCACACCTTCTTCTTGGGGTTCAGCTCCTTGTCTGGCTCACCTGGAAACATAGGAGAGAGAAACTAGATGACAGCTCATTGTCTGGCTCACCTGGAAACATAGGAAAGAGAAACTAGATGACAGCTCCAACAGTTATGATGACCCACGTACCTTGTATGGAGCAATGCAGTGGTGTTTTGCACTAGATCATTTGAGGGGGCCATATTGAATATCTCATTGTGCATCGCTTGTATCTTTGTATGAATAAAATTTGAGGGGGAACATGCCTCCTTCATTTCGATGACATGATGCCTCTAGGGGCAACCACAGTAGATGATGGTGGCAACACTTTATCTGCCTTGCTAGCTTTTCTGTAGCCTTGTGCTAGACCATTGGTTTGTGCTGCTGGAGTACTTCCTTGGCGTAGTGTCGATTTTGAAACGTAAAAAAAGCTGAACCAGAAGTTTTACAGAAGCTTTTACTCTTTTAGCGCTAATTCAAAACGTATACAACATCCATGTTTGTCGGCAACTAATGGAGTTAGGGAGTTCTTCATTACCTCAGCATTGTGTTATTGGCAGTGTTTGGATATAACTTGGCATCTGTATGGATTCATAACTGGCACTCCACATTGAATTCATAACGTGCTTTTGTTGGGGTGTGATCTTTTCCTACTCCTCATCACAAACATCCTGGAAGACGTGTGAAGGAATTTCTTTGTTGAATTTTCCCAGCTTTGACACACTCTAGTTTGAACAGGAACCCGGATGCTCATTAGGGCTGGTGAATGTGTGAGCAATTACTGTTATCTATCCACACCAAGACCAATGCTGGACTGACTTACTGACTTGGTGCTACTAGCTAGCACAGAAATGTCACTATAAAATAGGAGTGCACAATTCTGGAAAGTTCATAGGAGAATCTCAAATTTTGCTAACAGTACAACTCCCTAAAATCTGGAATCCTGGGGGACCAAAGCTGACATCAAAATAAGAGAGAAGGAATGTCAAAAAGAGAGAATAATAGGCCATCATCCCTCAATGTCAACAACATCTTGTTGGAAAAGCGTTGGCCACCACCGCCCCGGCTATGTTTTTTAACGACCCAGAGGTGTGTACAGAACAGCTAGAAACCGACGAGACCGCCATAGCACCCCCGCCTCCTCCTTCCTTCTCTCCTCTCTTCCATTCCGTGGTCGTTCTCTGTGTGCGTAGAGTCGTAAAAAACACGTTTTTTTGGCCGCTGGGAATTGAATGACCGCCCTAGTGGGATCGCTCGTTAAACAAACAGCTTGAGGAGGGGCCGGTGAGAGGAGATGAAAGGAGAACCCAGGCTGATGTCAGCGGGCTCCAGTCCTGACGGGGCGTCTGTGATGGAAAATCTCTCGTCATGTTCCACCTCTCTCTCTCCCCACAACTCACTCCCCAACTCCCAGTTCAGGTACTATTCCCTACCAACAACTGCACGACTCAACCCCCCCCAAAACATTTTGTTTTGCCAGCCCCACAACCATATTTTTGTATTAGCTCCAGGACAAAAACACATCTAAAAATCAGTCACATTGATGGTGGTGGGTTTCCACCTTCAACGTCAGGTGAGACATGAGGCTGGATATTCTATGACACGGAAGGCTTATTCTGGGGGACCAAAGCTGACATCAAAATAAGAGAGAGGGAATGAACCTAAAACCAAGTCCATCATCCTTTAACCCTCACTGTAAACAACATCCGGTTTGGAAAAGCGTTTGCCATCACCGCCGCGGCTACGTTTTTTAAACAACCCAGACATGTGTACAGCTAGAAACCGATGAGACCGCCTTAGCACCCCTGCCCATCTCCTCCTCCTCCCTCCATCGCCCTCTCCTCTCTGCCATCCTGTGGTCCTTCTCTGTGCGACCAACCTGAATGTGGCTCTAATTGACGTGCGTAGTCGTAAAACAAGTATTTTTGGCCGAGGGGGATCCCTCGTTAAACAAACAGCTTGAGGAAGGGCCGCTATGAGAGGAGAAGAGGAAGGAGAGAGGAGAGGGAAGGAGAAGAGGGAAGGATAAGAAAAAGGAGCAGAATAGAAAGGAGAGGGGAGATGGAAGGAGAAGAGAGAGGAGAGGGAAGGAGAAGAGGAAGGAGCAGAATAGAAAGGAGAGGGGAGATGGAAGGAGAAGAGAGAGGAGAGGGAAGGAGAAGAAAAAGGAGCAGAATAGAAAGGAGAGGGGAGAGGAGAATAGAGAGGAGAGGGAAGGAGAAGAGGAAGGAGCAGGATAGAAAGGAGAGGGAAGGAGAAGAGGAAGGAGCAGAATAGAAAGGAGAGGGGAGATGGAAGGAGAAGAGAGAGGAGAGGGAAGGAGAAGAGGAAGGAGCAGAATAGAAAGGAGAGGGGAGATGGAAGGAGAAGAGAGAGGAGAGGGAAGGAGAAGAGGAAGGAGCAGAATAGAAAGGAGAGGGGAGAGGAGAATAGAGAGGAGAGGGAAGGAGAAGAGGAAGGAGCAGAATAGAAAGGAGAGGGGAGAGGAGAATAGAAAGGGGACGGGAGAGGGAAGGAGAAGAGAGGAGGAGAGAGAAGATGAAAGGGTGTCTGTGTGATGGACACTCCATCGTCCCTATTCTCCCTTTCTATCGCCACAGCCTCTCTATCTCAGGGAAACTCCCAGTTCAGTTATTTTTCCCTACCAACAACCGCACAACCACTCTCCTCACCCCCCCCCCCCCCCCCCCCCCCCCAAATTGTTTTGTTTTGCCAGCCCCACAACCATATTTTCTTATTAGCTCCTGACGGGAACACATCTAAAATCAGTCACATTGATGATGGTGGGTTTTCCCCTTCAACGTCCGGCGAGGCATGAGGTTGGACATTTTATGACGTTCAGGCAGGCTTTCCTCTAGTTCGGGTTTCTGTTCATTTCCCAGGCATGACATTGAACATGGAGTATGGTTAAAAGGCACTGGGATAGTGTATAGTCACTCTGTTAAAGATGATGAGTTCCATAAGCTGTGTTTTGTTGGGTGATTTGGTATAAAGAGCTCTTTAATTCTCTACATCTGAATCAAACCAGTCCTAGGTCCTTCAACAAGGCATTTAGGGTCTTTCAAATACTCTCCCACCTCCTAAACTCCCTTCTCTTGGTTGTGGATTCAGATGTATTAGGATCCCCATTAGCCGACATCAATGGCGGCAGCTAGTCTTACTGTGGTCCGACATAACGAAAAAGACTATATACTTTACATTTAATTGTGAGATTGTGGGAAAAGAGGACCTGACTTACACTTTAGTCAGAGGGAGTTGATTTGCGTGTCTATTCCGTTAACAGTCACAGTCCATTTAGCTCCAACCACTAAAGAGAACAGAGGAGTAAACGCTGCAATAGGAAAACTCTGTGGGGTCTTGAGAAGGCTTTGTGATTCCTCTCTTCAAAGATAAAGCCTTTGTTACCCGTGGAAAGATGGCAAGAGGACAGTTGGTTCTTCACATGTCATTTCATGTACAAATGTAAAGGCAATAAGGCCAACCACGTTATTTTGCTCAGGGCAATGCATTCAGTCATTTTCCTCTTGGTTGGAATCTATTGATGTTCTCTGGTGTTGGGTCATCTGAAGTGGCTTGTTGGTAATAAATAATTCATGACTCGAGCACACTGGCTGTGTCCCATTCCACCAGATGCAGCTGAAGCTAACGTGGTGTTCCACCATCATACCACACTCATTGTATGCTACTTTCATTTTAACCAGTGGAATGGCAAACATCAAGCCTTCAACTACTTTACCACATTTAATTCAGTTACCCAAGTGACATGGTCTGGATTTGAACCAACTAGATGAACTAACCAATAATTGGTCGACAAACTACTTATACCGAACAAAAATATAAAAACTCACCATGCAACAATTTCAACTATTTTACTGAGTTAGAGTTAATATAAGGACATCAATCAAATAAAATTAATTCATTAGGCCCTAATTTATGGATTTCACAGCCATGCCCAGACCCAGCCAATCAGAATGAATTTTCCCCATAAAAACGGCTTTATTACAGACAGAAAAACCCCTCAGTTCATCAGCGGTCAGGGTGGCTGGCCTCAGACGATCCTGCAGGTGAAGAAGCCAGATTTTGAGGTCCTGGGCTGGCGTGGTTACACGTGGTCTGCGGTTGTGAGACTGGTTGGACATACTGCCAAATTCTCAAAAATAACGTTGGAGGCGGCTTATGGTAGAGAAATTAACATTAAACGCTCTGGCAACAGCTCTGGTGGACATTCATGCACTCAGAATGCCAATTGCTCGCTCCCTCAAAACTTGAGACATCTGTGGCATTCTGTTGTGTGCCAAAACTGACATTTTAGAGCTGCCTTTTATCATCCCCAGCCTAAGGTGCACACCTGTGTAATGATCATGCTGTTTAATCAGCTTCTTGATATGCCACACCTGTCAGGTGGATGGATTATCTTGGCAAAGGAGAACTGCTCACTAATGTAAACAAATTTGAGCACAAAATTGGAGAGAAATAAGCTTTTTGTACATATGGAACATTCTGGGATCTTTTATTTCAGCTCATGAAACCATCACTTTACATGTTGCGTTTATATTTTTGTTCAGTTTATAAACCTTTGACAACCCCCCTTTATAAAGATATATGTGAAGTGTTATCGAGGTTAGGATACCCTGTGAAAGTGACGGCTACTTCCGCTTTACTTCCGTTTCCCATGCTTTTTTAAATGGCCGTTGCGATTCTATCATCAAATTCATGAAAACGCAGTCATTTAAGATAGATATCAAATATGGTTTTGAGGATGAATGTACTTCTACCAGATGCCCTTTAGGAAGTTTTTGTGCTTGAAGACCATCACGTTATGTTTTTGCACATTGAAGATCATAAAAGAAAACTCCAAAAGTTGAAAAACTACAAGGCTGTGGGGGCAGTCACTTCCTGGTTACAGCTTATTAGCTTAAAAGCAGGTCTAGAGTCAAAAGCAGGTTGAGCTGTAGAGGGTATGATAAAGTAGCCTGGCTAAACGAGACTGAACACTGTGCTCCCCATTGAGTGCAGCATTCAGTCTAGTTTAACCAGGCTGATGAAGTAGACCCTAGAGGTCAGGGCCCATATTCACAAAGCCTCTCAGAAAAGGAGTGCTGATCTAGGACCTGTCCATACAATCTTCTTCATTATGATCTACAAGGCAAACTGATCCTAGATCAGCACTCCTACTCTGAGACTCTTTGTGGATACGGGCCAAGATGGTCAGGGGTGTTACAGTACCTGGGAAGCCCTGGAAGATGACTCTGTCCCCGGGCACGGCACCGCTGGGAGGGTCTAGAATCTCCACCTTGTCTGGGGAGCTGGCACACATCACCATGGCCTGGGACACCACGCCTCTCATCTTAGCTGGCTTCAGGTTGCACAGCAGCACCGCCATGCGATTCTGCATCTGGGGGGGGTGGGGGTAATAAGAGAAAGGGAAAAGGTTTACAACTATACTGAGATAGAGATATTAAATACATATATTTAACATTCTTCTGACGGACAAGAGGAAAAAGTATTGAAATAAAGAATACATGTTTTACTAGTAGAGAGATTAGGGAGCGCTGCTTTGACTCTGTACAAACCACACAGGGCATCTTACAGTGCTGTCTTCAGAATGAATGGCCTACTTTATGACTTGAATGGTTGAGAAGAGAAAACACCAATTGGTGTGGTCTCCACTCTCGATCTCTTTGCAGTACTGTGGTTTTCAGAATCCTATTCACACAATTCCCCCATGTCCAATCTTGTCATGTAAAATGACTGCCTCCGGCGGCATATGGTGTGTGTGTGTATGGTGTGCCTTATTTCAGAAACCAAGAAGAGCGAGAGAAAACAACATTATTCTTTCATGTCTGTGGAGTGACCTCGGAGGTTTACCCAAACTCTGAGAAGGCCAGAAGCCATTTCCATCAAAAGAGAAGAGGATGGAGAGAATACAGTGTACAAAGTCATGGTGCGTGTCACAGCTAGGAAAATAATGATGTCTTCATTTTGGAAACATCCTTTTAAAAAGTAAATGTTGACATAAATCTGCATACATTCCCCTCAGTGTGACACATTGTTTTGACAGCCTTCTTGCGGCAGCTTTTCTTCCTCAAGCGCCATTTGCTTAGCGGGGAAAGAGTGTGTGTGACGTCAGTTTTGTAATCAGTCGGATGTGCGGACTACAGAAGTCAAGTTTTGTGCGTCTATGTCACAGCTCTACTCTCACCCTGTGATTATGTAATTTCCTCAATTGAGGGGTTGACATTCAATTTCATGTAATGGCAATGAGGCCTGAAATCACTTGACAAAGGTTAAAACTGAACACAATCCAAACACGCTAGAATTTGGGTTTCCAAAGTTTCCTTATTCCGGCCAACGTACAAGGGACAAACATGCCAGGGCACTCAAATCAACATTGCTGCCAGTGGGCCCTCTACATTGCTGCCAGTGGGCCCTCTACATTGCTGCCAGTGGGCCCTCTACATTGCTGCCAGTGGGCCCTCTACATTGCTGCCAGTGGGCCCTCTACATTGCTGCCAGTGGGCCCTCTACATGCATACATGCATACTGGCAGCAATGTAGAGGGCCCTCTACATTGCTGCCAGTGAAAGTGTTTAGCTTTACTCCTCATGTCGTTCTTCAAACTCCAGTATGTTCCTTGAAACAGGGAAGGCTCAATGTCTTGTATGCATGGTCTGTCGTCACGTTGACTCTCACACAATGAATGACTTGACGAGAAAGGAAAAGTAAGGATTCTGTTAACTGTGGGTTCTACTTGTCCAAATGCTGCTCGTCTAGCCCCAGTGTGGAAGAAAGAAGGCTGCTCGTCAAGCCCCGGTGTGGAAGGAAGAAGGCTGCTCGTCAAGCCCCGGTGTGGAAGGAAGAAGGCTGCTCGTCAAGCCCCGGTGTGGAAGGAAGAAGGCTGCTCGTCAAGCCCCGGTGTGGAAGGAAGAAGGCTGCTCGTCAAGCCCCTGTGTGGAAGGAAGAAGGCTGCTCGTCAAGCCCCGGTGTGGAAGGAAGAAGGCTGCTCGTCAAGCCCCGGTGTGGGAGGAAGAAGGCTGCTCGTCAAGCCCCGGTGTGGAAGGAAGAAGGCTGCTCGTCAAGCCCCGGTGTGGAAGGAAGAAGGCTGCTCGTCAAGCCCCGGTGTGGAAGGAAGAAGGCTGCTCGTCAAGCCCCGGTGTGGAAGGAAGAAGGCTGCTCGTCAAGCCCCGGTGTGGAAGGAAGAAGGCTGCTCGTCAAGCCCCGGTGTGGAAGGAAGAAGGCTGCTCGTCAAGCCCCGGTGTGGAAGGAAGAAGGCTGCTCGTCAAGCCCCGGTGTGGAAGGAAGAAGGCTGCTCGTCAAGCCCCGGTGTGGAAGGAAGAAGGCTGCTCGTCAAGCCCCGGTGTGGAAGGAAGAAGGCTGCTCGTCAAGCCCCGGTGTGGAAGGAAGAAGGCTGCTCGTCAAGCCCCGGTGTGGAAGGAAGAAGGCATTCTCTCTTTAAATGACCAAAATGAAATCTAGTCATTACAGGGACATGTGCTTGGACTGTCTTGGAGTCTCTGTGTAATTGACTACGGCTTATGACAAATGTCTCAGTGAAAAAGGTTATTTCAGTGGTGAAGAAACACTTCACAATTCAACACACTTCAACTACAGAACGTACATTAAAATGCAATAAAAATGATTGTCAAAAATGTAGGCCCTAGCTTAGTAATGTAGCAGATAGCTACGGAACTACAAGTCTTTCAATAAATGTATATAAAAATGTAATAAAAAATGTCATTCCCAATTACTCTTCTCATAGAACCATAGATATATGACTCTGACAGTGTTTGTGTACAAAGAGTCCAACGTGCATGTGCTTTCATTTATAGGGATCATACATTGTCTATATAAAGCAGGATGTACAAAGACTCACTACGTTTTGGAGATGAATCAAAAGAGGCAAACCGAGAAAAGAGGTTTGATTGTAAAGAGAAACCGGGGACTTCTGCTCGCTGAATAAGACCGCAAACAAATGACTTTTGCGTCTGAGACAAATCGTAAATTCCGGGGCAATAACTAACTGAAAACCAAGTCTGTGTGTGCAGAAACCTACGTCGTAGACATTAAAAAGCGTCACGTGAACCCTGACAGACTACATTGGAGTAGTCACTTTACATGGGTTATTAAACCCAGAACATGACCCTGGCTAGCCAGAGTTATAGCACCCATGTGTCCAATAAAAACAGCTGAATTTATTGTAGTGAAAATAAGGCAAAAAAAACAACGACACAGTAGTGTTAAAACAGCAATCTTTAAAACCAATGTTATTTGACTACCAAAAGCATGTAGAGAGCTTTGTAGTCTACTAGGTCAGCCTCCCAAGTCTTCCTGAATGACCGTTAAGCTCCCAGTACCTCCCAGTTAAGTACAGTAACAGTCTTACTCTGTATTGTCTGTGGGCAGACTGGGTTCCAGACACACAAAACATTCCAAAGGGGCTGGTAACAGCCCCTGAGTTGGTCTGGTAACAGCCCGATGAGTTGGTCTGGTAACAGCCCGATGAGTTGGTCTGGTAACAGCCCGATGAGTTGGTCTGGTAACAGCCCGATGAGTTGGTCTGGTAACAGCCCGATGAGTTGGTCTGGTAACAGCCCGATGAGTTGGTCTGGTAACAGCCCGATGAGTTGGTCTGGTAACAGCCCGATGAGTTGGTCTGGTAACAGCCCGATGAGTTGGTCTGGTAACAGCCCGATGAGTTGGTCTGGTAACAGCCCGATGAGTTGGTCTGGTAACAGCCCGATGAGTTGGTCTGGTAACAGCCCGATGAGTTGGTCTGGTAACAGCCCGATGAGTTGGTCTGGTAACAGCCCGATGAGTTGGTCTGGTAACAGCCCGATGAGTTGGTCTGGTAACAGCCCGATGAGTTGGTCTGGTAACAGCCCGATGAGTTGGTCTGGTAACAGCCCGATGAGTTGGTCTGGTAACAGCCCGATGAGTTGGTCTGGTAACAGCCCGATGAGTTGGTCTGGTAACAGCCCGATGAGTTGGTCTGGTAACAGCCCGATGAGTTGGTCTGGTAACAACCCGATGAGTTGGTCTGGTAACAGCCCGATGAGTTGGTCTGGTAACAGCCCGATGAGTTGGTCTGGTAACAGCCCGATGAGTTGGTCTGGTAACAGCCCGATGAGTTGGTCTGGTAACAGCCCGATGAGTTGGTCTGGTAACAGCCCGATGAGTTGGTCTGGTAACAGCCCGATGAGTTGGTCTGGTAACAGCCCGATGAGTTGGTCTGGTAACAGCCCGATGAGTTGGTCTGGTAACAACCCGATGAGTTGGTCTGGTAACAGCCCGATGAGTTGGTCTGGTAACAGCCCGATGAGTTGGTCTGGTAACAGCCCGATGAGTTGGTCTGGTAACAACCCGATGAGTTGTCTGACTGACACAGGCCTTGCGTGAATACTTGACATTATGAGGCTCTTTGGCTGCATTTAGACAGGTAACCCAATTCTGAACTTTTCCCCCACAAATTTGTTCTTTGACCAATCACATCAGATCTTTTCACATCGGATCTTATTCAGAGCTGATCTGATTTTTCAGAGCGGATCTGACATTTGGTTGGGCAGTAGCCGGTGTTAGACTGTGTTGGTACTAGGCTGTGTTGGTACTAGGCTGTGCATTCCAGTACCTGATCTATGGGTATGTGCTTGACCAGCCCGCTGACCACCGTCCTGGGGGCTGCCTCTCCCACATCCACCTGCTCCACATAGAGTGAGTCGGCGTCCGGGTGCTTCTCGGCCGTGACGATGCGTCCCACCCTCATGTCCAGACGTGACACGTCCACCTTAGCCTCCTCCTGAGTGGCCACAGGCTTCTTCTCTCCCTTCTCTGTGATAGGACACACAGAGAGGAAAGGGTTAAACCACAGACAGAGACACAGACAGACAGACACACAGACAGAGACACCCAATATGAACTTGTAGTTAAGTCACTTTTGGATAAGAGTGAGTTTGTCTGACTGGCATGTAAAGTAGTTCTTGACAAAGCTGTGGTCCTCTGTAGCTGTGTGACTGTGGTCCTCTGTAGCTGTGTGACTGTGGTCCTCTGTAGCTCAGTTGGTAGAGCATAGTGCTTGCAACGCCAGGATAGTGGGTCTGATTCCCGGGACCAACCATACGAAAATATTATGCAAGAATGACTAAGTCGCTTTGGATAAAGGCGTCTGTTCAAATGGTATATATTATTTATATAAGCTACAATACAGGCTCTGCCACAGAAGGTATAGTATTCTAGACTGGGTTCAGGGATGGCATACTGACTCCCTGCCTTTATTACATTAAAAGGTCCAGCAGATAATATATTTTTTCCAGGCATCTAATGCAAGACTTCTTTGAGATTATGTTCAGCCCACTGCTATGGTAGTGTTCCCTGGGGACTCATTAGGATCCATTTGAACCTAGTCTGTGTGGAAACTATGCTGAGTGGTTCAGCCATCTTGACTGTTCTGATCCAATTTACCCCAAAGTGAAAACAAATCTGCGCGGCGACTCTGAAGCCCCAGCGTGGCATTTTTGACTGTGATCACCGCAGGCGTTAAATAATAGTACATTTACTTTTCCACAACTCACCAGAATTCTGAGGAGACTTAAAGCAAATATCAATATCAATACCCACTGTTAAAACATAGGCTCCGACACGCTTTTCACGGACACTAGGGTGTTGTTGCGTGCCAGACGCTTCCAATGATATGGGGTGGATAGTATGAAGTGGTCTCGTCTCCTAGTCTCGTCTCCTTCATTTCTTTCCTAGATGGTGGGAACCTTCCAGTTGGGAGCTCAACTACCCGATTGCTCGAACCAGCAACCTACTGGTCCGCTTCTCTAACCTCTGGGCTACCTACTTAAAAACTTCTGCACTGTTAGGAAAACAGCGTATTGATGTGTGACGTCATCCGCCTGGCCCCTGAGCAGCAGTGCACCACACCACGGGCCGGCTGATCGATTTGATTGCCAGGCGATGATTGTTTAGATGAGGTGCGAACACAGTCACATCAAAGCCTTTGTGTGGAAACGAGGATATCCACACGTACTAAAACAAAGCAATCCGCAACAGTGGACATAAAAACCAAACACTATCAGATATTTACTGCTCTGTTTTCCATTGACATCTGGCAGTCAGAAAAGCCAGATACAAACCGGTTCAGTCTACATCGCAAAGCATTCTCTTCTTCTCTGAATTATAACCTTGTAAATAATCTGGGGAAGATCATTCCCAATTTGTTGCCGCGACAGTTAATTAGTCCAGCTGGGTTTGACGTCTGAGTGGAACGAGGCTTCGACTGATTTATTGTAAATAGAATATAATTTTAACAATAAACCAAAAAAAGTTCAAAAGAATAAAACCCAACACCGCTGCATTTCAATCATTTAGCTGGAAACACGTTTTTAGATCTAATTTGACAGAGGAAATGAACAGCATGTTATATTATACTGCATTAGAGCATCTCTGGTTTAGCCCTGGAGAGGTTGTGCAAAGCCTCAAGATGAATGACGTCGACACAATATAAACATCCAAACTGGAATTCTGCCTGTCTCCCATTACAGCATTGACACTTCTGCTAAGACTATTCTCTCATCACCGAAACAAGTTACTACATTTTTATATTTTATTAAAATCATCAAGGTTAAAAATCTACTTCAGGATAAATCACAGAAAGATTTCGGAGAAAGATAATTTGTTTTGGGAAAAGGCCCGTCTGTAATGTTGGAAATTGAAACGTTAGGCCAAAGTTTGAAACGGATCCCCTCTATTTGCAGTTTCCCCTTGCGCCTTTCGTCCATTATCGCCAGATATTACAAATTCAGATGGAGAACACCTGCCTGGGAAATCACAAATGGCCATTAAAGTACAGACAGATCGCTGCATCCAGACAGGCATTGATGGAAACGCTGGATCTAAGACAAGGGCTTGTGTTCCAAATGGAAAGAAATGTCAGAGAAGTGCAGACAAAAAAACCCATCCCAAAGCTAAATCATGGAGCACTTCAACTCAAATTGTCATTGAAGAGGCGCTTAGGCCTACTTCAATTTTTGCTGACAAATCGAAAAAACAAATATGACATATTTCACTTTAGTGTGGTGGAACGTTGAGGGGTTTGACAATTATGAGTGTGTGAAATCACAGATGTGGAAGGGCCCTGCAATTTCAACAACAAGTCACTTCTTGCTTTGCTTTACCATTTTTCTCTGGTCTATTCTTCTTGCCCTCGCTGTTTTTGGGAGGGGGGCTGGCAGTGGCAACAGCAGAGGTGGAGGACCTTGCTGGGGATGAGGGCTGAGGAGGTGTGGACTTGGAGGCACACTGGACACTCGAGTCTCCTGCTGTTGGCATGGCCACCTCCCTCACTGCAGAAGGAAAAAACAGAGAGAAGATTCATTTAACACTTTTATCCAAAAGAGACTTAGGGCAATATTCAGTCTGTAAAGCTGAAGCATTACAGATTTCGCAACACAAACTTAAAAGATAATTTCCGATTGAGCCGACATAAGCAGCGTTTACCATGAATGCAGTCTCCGCTAAAATAGGAACATTGCCTTTAAATTTCAATCCCGCTGTAAAGCTGAATTTCCACGATGCAAATTGAATAGAGCCCTTAAATTCTATTCTAATAGTCACACTAGCATACAATATTGGACACATGCTAAGTGGTATGCTAGTATGGATATTGGAATGTTGCCTTACAGTTGACAGTGATAGATGAATTAAGTACATCTGGCCCATGCGGGAATTGAACCCAGAACCCTGGTGTTGCCGGCACTATGCTGTAACTAACCCACTGAGCCATGAGTGAGGATATTCACCTCCAGTTACAGCAGTACTGCTGGTTTTATTTTGAGGCTACTGGTTAGAATCCAGGGAACTGGTTTGTAACGTGGAGATCAGAGGCTGATTATAGGGGATGGATAAAAACCAGCAGAACTGGAGTTGAACGCTCCTCTGCATTACCGTTCAGATAGGCTGTTTGATACTGTAGCAAGTTCCAATACACAATATATCTTCAGGTTGGATATTTTGCTTTTGAACCCAGAGGCATTAATATCCTTTTTCACACTACTGAGCCAAGCCATACTGAGCTGGACTGGCTATGCATCCACCATAGTTGCTGGAATCGTTCAAGAAAGAACAATGTGAAAATAAAATATCCGAACCCGGGCAGTATGGTTTGGGTGAGTACGATAGTATGAAAGGGGTATATGAAGCCATCGACCCTGACAGATGGTACTTTGAATTGAGAATGACGGTGAGGGATCGTTGGATATGAAGGCTCTTCATGGAGCTGTACTTTGCCTAATTAGTTTCAGCAACATCATTTTACTTAATGATAGAGAAAACCTTATTCATAGACCCAATGGGAGGAAAGACCAGCCTCCTAAAGCTTGTTGTGATTGGAAAATGACAGTGTCCATGGCAACTCGGAAAACAAGGAAATATAGTTTTAAATCTCCTCAATCAATCTCCGGATTGTTTTTGGGTGGGGAACCCATCATTTCAGGTTGAAATTTGGACGTAAAGTCATACTTTATCCACGTTTTAAATCTAATGTTGAGAGCTGAGGTTCGGAACTTAAAAGATTACCTTTAAAACAACATGGCAATTAACCTTTTAAAAATGCTGTCGTTCCTCCTGCTCTTGCTATGTCGTTCTCTGTTGCTCAAAATGCCCAGACAGTACCCATGAAGGTCTTTACTTTACGTCAGTCAGTCATCTCCATAACAAAACTGTGATTTAGCTTATTTTCAGCGTCACAGAGCCCCATTGAAACAAATACCAAAAATAAACAGCGGAATTGGATACGTGGAAAAACTTAAAACATAATCCTGCAGTCCTTTTCGCACACATTCCTGAGCGCTCCAAAAATAACATGTAGAGATAGCCTTTTGATGAGGGCTACACTGCCTATTTGTACGACTCCTCTGGTTTCTTACCACCTAGTTCTCCTCTCTGGAAGCCATTACTGACGTGTTAATGATCACAGAGACTGTTTGCCCTTGTATGTTAATGCATGACAGAGGCGCGATATCACAACAGGGTTGTAGTACGCCGCCAGTCACGCAGACGGCATGCCGTTTGATTTTGGCAGTTGGGGGGTTGCCTAGTACCCCCCATCATGGCTCTAATGATGGACATACTTGGGCCCTTGAGTTCAATTATTTGTTTGAACTTTGATAGTAAAAAAAAAAGAAGGTCTGGTTGTAATATTAGAATGAGACGAGAAGGCATTTTATTAAGATCTAGGACTGTTACTAATACAGCTAAACAAACAATGTGTCGCTAATGAGTTGCCTCAGACACCGTCAACCACTCAAGTGTGAGAACTTTACCCTACAGCTAGCTATAGCTATGTGGTTGATAACATCAAGGCTGTACCAAAGGAATGGCGTCTGTTCTTTGAAGAATGAGGTTCCCCTCAAGAAAAATTAAGTTCTGCTCAATCGCAGTCTGAACAGCATCAGTATTTAATCTCAGAGGAGGTCATAGCAGAAGTTAAACAGGATGTGACAGAGGATGGAAAACTGTCACCAACAAACTACGTACCTCCTCTGCTCTTCTCCTTCTCCAGCAGTGTTTGCTTCAGTTGCTCGATGTCCCTCTTCAGCTTGGTGTTCTCCACCATCAGTTTCTTCTCTTCTCTGACGGTGGCCTGCACCTCTATGTTCAGACAGAAAGCTCCTGTCACAATTTTATAGGGTCAAACATGTATCATTTCGTTTTAGCCTACAGCTTCTTTCCCTCCCCAACATTGGCTTTAAACCGTTTCTCCAGCTAGGCTACTTCGCCCTGAGAATGTGCACTCATGTAGAGTTGAGGTCAAACTCAAAAAGTGATTGTCTTTTTAGAAGGAATTTCAACAACTTGAGGAATACATTTGACCCCATACTCTGTTTGAGATTGAGTATGCGCATGCATCTCTATGTTTGCTTGTGTATCTGTGCACGCTTTTGGTGTCTCTTACTGGCTTTCTCCTTGAGCAGCTGGACCTGCTGTTTGAGGTAGTCTATAATGTGGTCGGCCTCGGCTGCCCGCTGTTCCAGCCTCATCACGGAGGGAGTGTGACCCGACATCTTGACCAGGGGTAGGGAGCGTGTTACTAGGAACCTGGAATCAGAAAACAAAACCTACCAGTGAGAAAGAACCACAGGTATTTGCTGTACACTGGACCCTATGATCACTTGGCTACATAGCTGATGCCTGCTGGACTGTTCATTTATCACGGTACTCCACTTTGTTTACCTTTGTTTATCTGTCGGCCCTAGCCCCGAACTCAGGCCCTGTGTGTAGTTAACCGACCCTCTCTGCCCATTCATCGCCATTTTCCCTGTTGTTGTTGTCTTAGCTAATTAGCTGTTGTCGTCTTACCCGTTGTTGTCTTAGCTAGCTCTCCCAATCAACACCTGTGATTGCTTTATGCCTCGCTTTGTCTCTCTCAAATGTCAATATGCCTTGTATACTGTTGTTTAGGATAATTATCATTGTTTTAGTTTACTGCGGAGCCCCTAGTCCCACTGTACATGCCTTTGATACCTCCTTTGTCCCACCTCCCACACATGCGGTGACCTCACACAGTATAACCAGCGTGTCCAGAGATGCAACCTCTCTTATCATCACTCAGTGCCTGGGATTACCTCCACTGTACCCGCACCTCACCATACCCGTCTGCACATTATGCCCTTAATCTATTCTACCACGGCCAGAAATCTGCTCCTTTTATTCTCTGTCCCCAACGCACTAGACGACCAGTTTTGCTAGCTTTTAGCCGTACCCTCATCCTATTCCTTCTCTGTTCCTCGGGTGATGTGGAGGCTAACCCAGGCCCTGCGTGACCCCAGTCACTTTCATTTGTTGACTTCTGTAATCGAAAAAACCTTGGTTTCATGCATGTCAACATCAGAAGCCTCCTCCCTAAGTTTGTTTTACTCACTGCTTTAGCACACTCCGCCAACCCTGATGTCCTTGCCGTGTCTGAATCCTGGCTTAGGAAGGCCACCAAAAATTTTGAGATTTCCATACCCTCCAAATACACCTCTCAGGGAAGTCAGGAAAGCAAAGGCTAGCTATTTCAAACAGAAATGTGCATCCTGTAGCTCTAACTCCAAAAAGATTTGGGACACTGTAAAGTCCATGGAGAACAAGAGCACCCCCTCCCAGCTGCCCACTGCACTGAGGCTAGGCGACACGGTCACCACCGATAAATCCATGATAATAGAACATTTCAATAAGCATCTCTCTACGGCTGGCCATGCTTTCCTCCTGGCTACCCCAACCCCGGCCAACAGCTCCGCACCCCCCGCAGCTACTTGCCCGAGCCTGTTCCAGCTTCTCCTTCACCCAAATCCAGATCGCAGATGTTCTGAAAGAGCTGCAAAACCTGGACCCGTACAAATCAGCTGGGCTAGACAATCTGTACTCTCTCTTTCTAAAATTATCTGCCGCCATTGTTGCAACCCCTATTACCAGCATGTTCAACCTCTCTTTCATATCGTCCGAGATCCCTAAAGATTGGAAAGCTGCCGCGGTCATCCCCCTCTTCAAAGGGGGTGACACTCTAGACCCAAACTGTTACAGACCTATATCCATCCTGCCCTGCCTTTCTAAAGTCTTTGAAGGCCAAGTTAATAAACAGATCACTGACCATTTCGAATCCCACCGTACCTTCTCCGCTGTGCAATCCGGTTTCCGAGCTGGTAACAGGTGCACCTCAGCCATGCTCAAGGTACTAAACGATATCCTAACCACCATCGATAAAAGACAGTACTGTGCAGCCGTCTTCATCTTCCTGGCCAAGGCTTTCGACTCTGTCAATCACCGTATTCTTATCGGCAGACTCAATAGCCTTGGTTTCTCAAATGACTGCCTCGCCTGGTTCACCAACTACTTCGCAGATAGAGTTAAGTGTGTAAAATCGGAGGGCCTGTTGTCCGTACTCTGGCAGTCTCTATGGTGGTACCACAGGGTTCAATTCTCGGGCCGACTGTTTTCTCTGTATATATCAACGATGTCACTCTTGCTGCGGGTGATTCCCTGATCCACCTCTACGCAGACGACATCATTCTGTATACATCTGGCCCTTCTTTGGACACTGTGTTAACTAACCTCCAAACGAGCTTCAATGCCATACAACACTCCTTCCGTGGCCTCCAACTGCTCTTAAACGCTAGCAAAACCAAATGCATGCTTTTCAACCGTTCGCTGCCCGCACCCGCCCGCCCGACTAGCATCACTACTCTGGACGGTTCTGACCTAGAATACGTGGACAACTACAAATACCTAGGTGTCTGGCTAGACTGTAAACTCTCCTTCCAGACTCATATCAAACATCTCCAATCCAAAATAAAATCTAGAATTGGCTTTCTATTTCGCAACAAAGCCTCCTTCACTCACGCCGCCAAACTTACCCTAGTAAAACTGACTATCCTACCGATCCTCGACTTTGGCAATGTCATCTACAAAATAGCTTCCACTACTCTACTCAGCAAATTGGATGTACTCTATCACAGTGCCATCCGTTTTGTTACCAAAGTGCCTTATACCACCCACCACTGCGACCTGTATGCTGCGACCCACTGGCTCCAGGTCATCTATAAGTCTATGCTAGGTAAAGCTCCGCCTTAGCTCACTGGTCACGATAACAACACCCACCCGTAGCACGCGCTCCAGCAGGTATATCTCACTGGTCATCCCCAAAGCCAAAATTGGCCACCTTTCCTTTCAGTTCTCTGCTGCCAGTGACTGGAACGAATTGCAAAAATCGCTGAAGCTGGAGACTTACATTTCCCTCACTAACTTTAAACAAACATCAGCTATCTGAGCAGCTACCTGATCGCTGCAGCTATACATAGTCCATCTGCAAATAGCCCACCCAATCTACCTACCTCATCCCCATATTGTTTTTATTTACTTTGCTGCTCTTTTGCACACCAGTATCACTACTTACACATCATCATCTGCTCATCTATCACTCCAGTGTTAATCTGCTAAATTGTAATTACTTCGCTACTATGGCCTATTTATTGCCTTACCTCCTCATGCCATTCGCACACACTGTATATAGACTCTTTTTTTCCCTATTGTGTTATTGACTGTAGGCTTGTTTATTCCATGTGTAACTCTGTGTTGTTGTTTATGTCACACTGCTTTGCTTTATCTTGGCCAGGTCGCAGTTGTAAATGAGAACATGTTCTCAAATGGCCAACCTGGTTAAATAATGGTGAAAAAAATAAAAACAAGACACACTTGAAACAGAGACATTCTGAAATTTGGGAAAGCAACCCCAACAAGACACAATGAGAAATAGAGAATGAGAAATAGAATTGTGGCAATCCACCTATCAGTTAAATGGAAAAGCATGTTCTAAGAATTATATTTCTGTGCTACAGTACAGCACAGACATTTAAAACATGAGGGATGTAATATATAGGCTCATATCATCAGGAAATCTGGGAAGTTGGAAGTATCCCAAAGACAAGACAACCACAAGAGAATCCCAGGTTGCTGCTACAGCACACAGGCATGTTAGCTCATAATAATAGCGCATGTGGGACATCTGCCCGGCCTATTCAAGAGGCTGGCTTCCTTCCACAAGCATTGAAGAGATAATCAAATCTAATTTTATTTGTCACATGCGCCGAATACAACAAGTGTAGACTTTATTGTGAAATGCTTACTAAAGAGCCCTTTCCCAACACTGCAGTTCCAAAGTAGGAAAATTAACAAATGGATAAAAAGAAAGTAGTAACACAAAACTAAATAACAAGGACACACACACACACACACACACACACACACACACACACACACACACACACACACACACACACACACACACACACACACACACACACACACACACACACACACACACACACACACACACACACAGAGTACCAGTACCGAGTCAGTATACTGGGGTACGTGGTAGTTGGGGTGATTTATTGAGGAAATATGTACATGTAGGTTTGGTTAGGGGATTGATTGAAGTACTATGTACATGTATGTATGGGGTGAAAAGCTGAAAGATAATAATCAGGGGATAAAATGTTGATAGTCAATAAATGAGCTTATCCCTTCTTTCCCCCTCCCTCTATCATTCCCTCTCTCTGGCAACTTGGAAGGAGTGAGCTGTTTCTTCTCAGTGCTGAGTCTGGAAACCAAAGAATTGTCTCGACAAGCTCCAGGTCAACTCGGTCAAACCGAATTATTCAATGACACAGCAAAAAAGCTAAACCATATGACAATAAATGAAATAAACTGTTGTTTTTTTTAATCTCTTTTTGTTGTTTGCTCAGTTTTTTTCCTTTACAGGCACAAATGGGCAAATCACATTATAAACATCATCGGCGACGTGTGTGTTTGGTTTTAGGGATACTTTTAAAGTTCAAAAGGGATCAAACGACAGCCTTGTGCCACTCAACCAAAATGCAGCTGGACGACAGTTAGGGCTTTTCTTGTAATGTGTAATGTGCCTTGGACATGTACAAGCTTTGGCAATCCTCTCCCATTGACAAAGGAAAGGAAAGGGGGATTTTTACAAGGGCTCAGGCGAAAAGGGAGGAGAAGAAAACGTCCAACACATAGGCCGAGTACAGGGTGGCGCTGGAAAACAACAGCTGGAGCGAGATGAAAACAAAACTAAAGTCAGGGATGAGGAAATTAGAAACACAAAAAGAGCTGGAGTTGATAATATAGGGGATCAAAGAAGTTTGTTTGCTCGAAGGCTCGGAATCGATTTAACTGGGCTCTGTGGTGGAAGAATTTACGAGCGCCACTATAGGGCTGTTTTCATTTGTACAACTCCTGAAAATGAGCCCCGGGGCTGGGGCGGTGGGGCCTTGCCGAGCCACCTCTGACAGCACCCCAGGCTGGGCCTCCAGGCAGAAACAAGGAGTCCCCCAGGGGTCAGTATCCCTACCGTGGACATTGGACAACACTGCAGAGCAGATAGCTTAACAGAGGAGTTGATCATAACTGTCTCTGGATGTCATTCAATTCACAAGGTAGCCCGTTGGAACTAGAACTGCTTTGAGAGTAATGTTCCATCTCATAGTTTTTTCGGCACCGAGCAAATTTCAGGCCTGCTGAGCGCAAATTTGAACGTTGCAAAAATTCTGTGCAACTTCCGGCGCGCGTTTACTGTGAACACTGAGGTGGTACCCACTTTAAATTACAGTTTTAGCAGTCCGAGGTGAGATGCGCGCAGGCACATTGGTTGAGAGGATAAAACATAACAATCATCACTTCCAACTCAAAGTCTATACAAGTCTAGACCTGGCTCCAAAACCACTTCTACTCTGCAACATTGAACACTCCACTAACTTCGGTTGTTAGGACACCAGTATCGCGATAATCAGCGGTATCATGGCAAAGAAACAGAAGATGAAGCGGATTGAATTTCCTGTGGAAATCAGTCCTAATGTTGGAAACAAGCAGCTTGATGTTGTCACCCAGAATCACATGTTTCTTTTCCAGCCTGTAGCACACCATATTTGGCATACAGTAGTTTTTTTATTAAAGGACCACAGAGTAAGTCTGTTTTGTGTTTTCCTTGTTGCCATGGAGAATCAGGTATCTTAGTAGCACTACCAGTATTATTCTAGTATTGGGAGAGTGGGATGGTGAGTGAAACCAAAGAAGACTAGGGGAAATTGGTACTCACGTGACAGACAGATAGCAGCTGCCAAATCATATCCCCTTCCCTTTGGCATCTACTATATGACTAGTGTCCTATTAATATCAAATCAAATGTTATTTCTCACATGCTTTGTAAACAGGTGTAGACAGTGAAATGCTGACTTACAGGCTCTTCCCAACAATGTAAAGAGAAATAATAGAAAAATAATAACAGAATGAATAAATATACAATGAGAAATTATAACTTGGCTATGTACACGGGGTACCAGTACCCGAGACGATGTGCAGGGGTACGAGGTAGTTGAGGTAGATATGTACATATAGGTATGGATAAAGTGATTAGGTAACAAGATAGATAATAAACAGTAACAGCAGCATATGTGATGAATCAAAAAGGGTCAATGCCGATAGTTAACCAATAGCTACCCAGACTAGCTATTTCAAAGTTTTATGGCTTGGGGGTAGAAGCTGTTCTGGGTCATGTTGGTCCCAGACTTGGTGCATTGGTACCGCTTTCCGTGCGGTTGCAGAGAGAACAGTCTATGTAGCCATTTGAATGTCAAGGAACAACAACCAATCAATACTCGTCAAATAGCCAACGTTCAGGAGTCTTGACTAACTTAACATCAGAAGACAGAATGATGAATAACCTATTGGTCAGCTGGTGGCCAATATAATATAGCCTAGTTTGATATTAAACGGTACCTTGTTCCAGGTCTCTATGGGAAGGTCTAAGAGACGACATGCCAGAGAAATGTTTCACTCATCCCTAAAGGCTGTTTTTCTTTTCACCTCATTTTAGGGGGACATGGACAACACAACGGACGCAGGACCATCTTCAAGGAATAACCCAGGCGTTGGGTGATAGGCCTAGTACAAGTAGGAGCTAGCTCTGTTTTCCCAGTTGGGTGATAGGCCTAGTACAAGTAGGAGCTAGCTCTGTTTTCCCAGTTGGGTGATAGGCCTAGTACAAGTAGGAGCTAGCTCTGTTTTCCCAGTTGGGTGATAGGCCTAGTACAAGTAGGAGCTAGCTCTGTTTTCACAGTTGGGTGATAGGCCTAGTACAAGTAGGAGTTTTGTTTTCATGTTATTTAGAGCGTTGGTTACTGTAACTGTGATGCCGGCAACAATTGAATAAAAAATTTTTGTAGGCGTTTACTGACACCGGTCATATTCAATGGGTGTTGCGTGTTCGTAAATTCATCAGTTATTCTGTGAATTTACAAATGCAGCCTTGGTTGGACTTCCTGAGCTGTGCATATTGCCTATTATTGGTGGGTGGCGATGGAAAATAATCCACCGAAGTAAAGACAGTTTCAGGTTGGATAGTCACACTTTCAAACCTCAATAGCTTTAAAACCACTTGAGCCACAGACTCCAAACAAGTGTCATGTTGTTGGAAAAATTCCGCATAACATTGCACTGGTCATATTTCCACAATTTGGAAATTAATTTGCTTTCCATAGCTAATAAACATGTGGAAATGTAAACAGCATTCCGTATTCCTAGTTGAATAAGTTGCAACAAAGTACAAACTTTTTTCCCATTTGAATTTCAATAGCTCCTTGGTCAAAAAGGGTGTGCAATGTGTAGGCCCACTGAGTGTACATTATGAACTTTGTTTGAGGTGTGTGGGTCACATGACCAAGGTGCTGTTGAATTTCAAAAATTTAAATAAATACATTTTAAATAGTGTGAGATGTAATCGACAAAAAAGTGTGTCCAATATGTGTCTCTGCCATTGGGTCAGCTAGAACCAGTTTCAAAGTTTTAGGAGTAATGGTCAAAGAGCTATTGAAATTGTTTTAATTCGATTTGTCACTATGTAGACGGTCCCTAACTGATGTTGGTGGACGTAAGGAAAACTACATCGAATATCGAATATATATCGAATATCCAACTATAGCCGGCTTTCCTGTCAACAAAAACACATGTATAATCTCTAGGAACTCTACTTACCAGACGTAAAGTGAAATGTGTCCCTCGCTATAAAAATGTACATTTGAGTCAAACTTTTGCCCAAACCGCAACATATTCCTGCTGTGTAAGAAGTCTTGCATGAAGTGCGTGGTCTAATGGCAGCCCGCTGTCTAACTTCACAAGAATTTGGTGTGATTTTGACCAAAAAATTATTCTGACATGTATTTCATAGCAAGGGACACAATTCACTTTATGTCTTGTAAATAAAGTTCCTAGAAATTATACATATGCTTTTCTTTTTTTACAGGAAACGTGTGTACATGCCGGCTTAACGTTAGTTATATAGTTGTATCTGTGGTGAAATAACAGTATTGACGTTAGCTAGCTCAGTTTAGCAATAGGGGTTGCATCGTTCTAACGCTAAAATACCAGGAATTTAGAAATAACTGGCTGATTTGAAAAATATACTAAAGATCAGAAATAAACAAGCATTCAACTTACATCAAACTGTGACCGCCTGCCTGTGATTGACACGTTTCGAATACCCACAGCTGTTCGAGAAAAGACCCACGTAGTCCCATGCGCATTGTCACTGGTTAGCATACCATCTGGCTAGCTCGGGCCTACTGGCATGCAATCTCTATCCATATGATTAGACATTTCATATATGCGCCGCAGTTGCACAGTTTATACGCTCATGATCATTTTTGGGGGCAACTTGCTAGTGCCTGCGTAACCAGTAAATGTATACATTGTTTGACATTCAGAAGCAATTAGTAAATTAAATTTCGAGCTAATACAAAATAAAAACATAGCAAGAATCGTACTACGAATTTTTGGTTATTTTTGTAGAAACATTGTTTATGAGATTTGATCAGGCATAGAAAATAAAGACACGCAGATAAAGTAAAATACCTGTTATATCCTTTGGTTTGTCAATATAAACACTAAGCAATAGATACATTTAACCAAAAGCTACTAACACCGGTTTATTGGTAAGCAAGGTTGCAATGTTTACAAATCATTTTGACAGCTAAAGCTTCGTCGCTGAAAATTGACGTCATGGGTCACGTTATCTCTCAGCTGATCACTTCATCCCGTGAAAGAGAAGATTCTGCAAAATATAATCCAAGTAAAATCTACGGTCAGAATTTTTTTGGAAATGAGGACAGACGTTCACTAAACGTAAGTGTTCATTCAAATTTTGAAAAGTCGTTGCAGTTTTATTCATTCATTGTTTTCTGCATACTGCATCCCTTATTGTACAAGCTAACTGCAGCACTGTCGCTAGCTTCCGATTTAGTTAGCTGCCTGTATCCACTTTTACTGTTTACAAACCAGTTATATGCCTCCCTAAATACACTATTAGGTAATGCTTGTACAAGATGACAAAGTAAATGAAGTGGATATGAAAGTGTATGGTAACCATTCTTTTGTGTTATATCTGAACTTATTTTTGCGTTTAAAAGCTGTGATATAACTTGTATTTTAGCTACATTGCACCTGTTGTGTTTAGATATAGTTTCAAATTAAAATGAGTGTTTGTAAACATGAACCAAACTGTTCATCATTTGTTTCAATGCATCTAATGTCTCTGTGTTTTCCATAGGGTGTGTGGGTTGGTGGAGCTGTCAACTGTGAGTCTGAAGTGGACACTGGAGCAGTCATGAGGCCACTGAGAGATGCCCAGCTAGGGGCCTTCACCTTCTTTGCCTCAGCTCTCCCCCACGATGTGTGCGGGAGCAACGGCCTCCCCCTCACCCCCAACTCCATCAAGATCCTGGGCCGCTTCCAGCTGCTCAAGACCCTTACCCACCCCAGGCTCTGCCAGTACGTAGACATCTCCAGAGGGAAGCATGGTAGGACTACGCATCTCTGTCTGTTTGTCAATGGGTCTTTTGGGTCCTATTCTTGATGTGGTGAAAATGCATCACTCTCTCAACCTACCTTCCTTGGAGTAAAAGTGATCTGAATGCACAGAATACACCTATGGTAAAGCACTGCTGCAGCACTTAAATAGGCCTAACTGGATTGGTCACATACAGATGGTTAGCAGATGTAAATGCGAGTGTTGCGAAATGCTTGTGCTTCTAGTTCCGACCGTGCAGTAATATCTAACAAGTAATCGAACACTTCCCCAACAACTACCTAATACACACATCTAAAGGGTTGAATGAGAACATGTACATATATGGATGAGCGATGGCCGAGCGGCATAGGCAAGGTGCAATAGATGGTATAAAATACAGTATATACATATGATATGAGTAATGTAAGATATGTAAACATTATTAAAGTGGCATTGTTTAAAGTGACTAGTGATCCATTTATTAAAGTGGCCAGTGATTGGGTCTCAATGTAGGCAGCAGCCTCTGAGTTAGTGATTGCTGTTTAGCAGTCTGATGGCTTTGAGATAGAAGCTGTTTTTCAGTCTCTCGGTCCCAGCTTTGATGCACCTGTACTGACCTCGCCTTCTGGATGGTAGAGGTGTGAACAGGCAGTGGCTCGGGTGGTTGTTGTCCTTGATGATCTTTTTGGCCTTCCTTTGACATCGGGTGCTGTAGGTGTCATGGAGGGGCAGGTAGTTTGCCCCTGGTGATGCGTTGTGCAGACCGCACCACCCTCTGGAGAGCCTTGTGGTTAAGGGTTGTGCAGTTGCCGTACCAGGCTGTGATACAGCCCGACAGGATGCTCTCGATTGTGCATCTGTAAAAGTTTGTCAGGGTTTTGGGTGACAAGCCAAATTTCTTCATCCTCCTGAGGTTGAAGAGGCGCTGTTGATCCTTCTTGTGTGGGTGGACCATTTCAGTTTGTCTGTGATGTGTACGCTCAGGAACTTAAAATCATCTCCTTTGTTTTGTTGACGTTGAGTGAAAGGTTGTTTTCCTGACACCACACTCCGAGTGCCATCACCTCCTCCCTGTAGGCTGTCTCGTCATTGTTGGTAATCAATCCCACTACTGTTGTGTCGTCTGCAAACTTGATGATAGAGTTGGAGGCGTGCATGGCCACACAGTCGTGGGTGAAGAGGGAGTACAGGAGGGGGCTGAGCACGCACCCTTGTGGGGCCCCAGTGTTGAGGGTCAGCGAAGTGGAGATGTTATTTCCTACCTTCACCATGCATCAAAGTCCAGGACCCAATTGCACAGGGGGGGTCTTGAGAGCTTGATGATGAGCTTGGAGGGTACTATGGTGTTGAATTCTGAGCTGTAGTCAATGAACTGCATTCTTACATAGGTACTCCTCTTGTCCACATGGGATAGGGCAGTGTGATGGCGATTGCATCGTCTGTGGACCTGTTGGGGCGGTATGCAAACTGAAGTGGGTCTAGTGTGGCCGGTAAGGTGGAGGTGATATGATCCCTGACTAGTCTCTCAAAGCACTTCATGATGACAGAAGTGAGTGCTACGGGGCAGTAGTCATTTAGTTCAGTTATCTTTGCCTTCTTGGGTACAGGGAACAATTGTGGCCATTTTGAAGCATGTGGGGAGAGCAGACTGGGATAAGGAGCGATTGAATATGTCTGTAGACGCACCAGCCAGCTGGTCTGCGCATGCTCTTAGGATGGGGCATGGAATTCCGTCTGGGACAGCAGCCTTGCGAGGGTTAACACGTTTAAATGTTTTACCCACGTCGGCAACGGAGAAGGAGGGGGGCACAGTCCTTGCTAGTGGGCCGCGACGATGGCACTATATTATCCTCAAAGCGGGCACAGAAGGTGTTTAGCTTGTCTGGAAGCGTGACGTTGGTGTCCGTGACATGGCTCGTTTTCTTTTTGTAGTCTGTGATTTCCTGTAGACCCTGCCACATATGTCTCGTGTCTGAGCCATTGAATTGCGACTCCACTTTGTCCCTGTACCGGCATTTTGCTTGTTTGATTTCCTTGCGGAGGGAATAACTACGCTGTTTATATTCAGCCATATTCCCAGACCTCTTTCCATGGTTAAATGCGGTGGTTCGCGAGTTCAGTTTAGCGACAATGCCGCCGTCCATCCACGGTTGCTGGTTAGGGTAGGTTTTAATAGTCACAGTGGGTACAACATCTCCAATGCACTTCCTTATAAACTCACTCACCGAGTCAGCGTATCTATTGATGTTGTTCTGAGGCTGACCGGAACATATCCCAGTCTGCGTGATGAAAACAATCCTGAAGCGTTGAATCCGATTGGTTAGACCTGCGTTGAATGGTTCTAGTCACTGGTACGTCCTGTTTGAGTTTCTGCCTGTAAGACGGTAGTAGCAAGATGGCGTCGTGGTCGGATTTGCCAAAGGGGGAGGGCATTTTCCATGGGAAGTTCAGCCCGGGAATTTTGCTTAAATTCATCAAAAAAGTTAGCTAATCACAGTGAACCTTTTTTGTGGGATACACATAAGCCAATTCTAGGTCTTGTGGCATATTTTGGTTGAACTATCCCCATGTCAATGGAATTGCAACCCTCTGCATGCACAGTGCATTCTTCCATCACATGTACAGCTGATTCTCAAGATCTTGCACACTAATGAGATACTATTGAGCCCACGCTACTACACTGTCTGAGCCAAGGACTACATGCTTTCTGGTAAGTTTTGATTACCATACTGGGTGGGGTGAATATATTTTATCTGACATACATTACTTTTTGTTAACTAGTAAATAGTAGCCTACAGCAAAGTGTGTTTAAATAATTTACATCAATCAGCTTGCTTGAGCCTGCTAACTGAGTGTTAATTCACCTGTTTCCATAAAAGTTGTGTACATTTGCAAATACTGTGCCAAATCATATGTGAAGAATGCAACAAAGATGCAGAAACTTCGGACCAAGTGCATAAAGTTCCTTCAGCGCACACAAGAAGCAACCTCTGACAAAAGTCCCTCTACTTCTATTCAAGGTGGAAATTATGAATCAGACACCTGATAGCAACAGCTCATGGTCCTCAAGGAATCAGATGTTTTTTTGACTCAATGGAGGAACGTAGTCAGAGAAATGCTGATGAATGTCTTGCATACACAGCTCGAGCTGTGTATGCAACTGGTTCACCTCTGATGCGTACAGGCAATGTGTATTGGAAGAGATTTCTGAATGTTACCCCTCCAACCAGACATGCTTTATCTACTCATTTGCAGAGTTCAACAGAGTTCAAGTGAAGGTCAAGCAAATCATAGAGAAAGCAGACTGTATTGCAAACATCTCTGATGGGTGGTCGAATGTTCGTGGGCAAGGAATAATTAACTACATCATCTCCACCCCTCAACCAGTACTCTACAAGAGCACAGACACAAGGGACAACAGACACACCGGTCTCTACATTGCAGATGAGCTGAAGGCAGTCATCAAAGACCTTGGACCACAGAAGATATTTGCACTGGTGACAGACAATGCTGCGAACATGAAGGCTGCTTGGTCTAAAGTGGAGGAGTCCTACCCTCACATCACACCCATTGGCTGTGCTGCTCATGCATTGAATCTGCTCCTCAAGGACATCATTGCACTGAAAACAATGGATACACTCTACAAGAGAGCCAAGGAAATGGTTAGGTATGTGAAGGGTCATCAAGTTATAGCAGCAATCTACCTCACCAAGCAAAGTGAGAAGAATAAGAGCACCAAGAATAAGAAGAATAAGAGCACCACACAGCAGCACCCGTTGGGGTGGTGTTGTCGTCATATTTGTCTCCTGGAGGGGAAGGAGTCCAAGAAATGGCCATATCACAGTCTGCCGATATGGACAGCCCCATCAAGAGGATCCTCCTGGATGATGTATTTTGGGAGAGAGAGGTAAGCAGCCTAAAACTCCTGAAACCTATAGCAGTAGCCATTGCACGGATTGAGGGAGACAATGCCATCCTGTCTGATGTTCTGATGCTTGCAGATGTAAGAGAAGAAATCTGTACTGCCCTGCCCGCTTCACTGTTGCTCCAAGCAGAGGAAACTGCAGTTCTGAAATACATCAAAAAGCGTGAAGACTTCTGCCTGAAGCCCATACACGCAGCAGCGTACATGTTGGACCCCAAGTATGCTGGCAAGAGCATCCTGTCTGGTGCAGAGATCAACAAGTCCTATGGTGTCATCACTACTGTGTCTCGCCACCTTGGCCTGGATGAGGGCAAGGTTCTTGGCAGTCTGGCGATGTACACTTCGAAGCAAGGGTTTTGGGATGGAGATGCAATATGGCAGTCTTGCCAACATATCTCATCAGCCAGCTGGTGGAAGGGACTTTGTGGATCTGAGGCTCTTTCCCCTGTTGCCTCCATCATCCTCCAAATCCCACCAACATCAGCCACCTCAGAGCACAACTGGTCCTTGTTTGGGAACACACACACCAAAGCACGCAACAGGCTGACTAGGTTTTAAAATTGGTGGCCATCCGGGCAAATTTGAGGCTTTTTGAGCCTGACAATGAGCCATCCTCAACAAGGTTGGAAAGGGACAGTGAAGATGAGGCCTCAGAGTCTGATGTTCAAGAGGTGGACATTGAGGAGGTCCAGGGAGAAGACATGGAAGCCTGAGAGGAAGACAACCAAAGCTTTAGTTTCTAGACTATCATTTTACAGATGTATGTTGAAAACGTTTTTGGGAGATGCAATGGATGGGGGGATCATTCAATATTCCCTTTCTTTTGTTGTTCAGTGAAATCATCCCATGTGAAGAGTCAACTCATTTAATTAAAGTTCAATTCGTAACTAAATTGTTCTTTTTATTTCTATTGGAAGTATTTAATCATTTGCAATTATGTCTACTGATGATAAGGTTTATATTTCTGTCTCCATATGATATGGTAAATATATCCAATGCAAAAAACATCTACATTTAAATGGTATTAATATTAATTTGCATATATTTCTGTTAATTCCCATATTTTCCCATTAATTTCCACAAAGTTTCCATCTCTGAATATTCCCCAAAATGTGCAACCCTACTCAGGATATATGGTTTCCAGTTTACACAGAGTCCAGTGAAGTTCCTTGAGGGCCGTCTTGGTGTCTGCTTGAGGAGTAATGTACACAGTTGTGACGATAACTGACGAGAATTCCGTTGGGAGGTAATATGGCCGGCATTTGATTGTAAGGAATTCTAGGTCGGGTGAGCAGAAGGACTTGAGTTCCTGTATGTTGTTATGATTACACCATGAGTCGTTAATCATGAAGCATACACCCCCGCCCTTCCTCTTCCCAGAGAGGTGTTTGTCTCTGTCAGCACGATGCATGGAGAAGCCCAGTGGATGAACCAATTCCGAGAGAACGTTGTTTCCGTGAAACAGAGATTGTTACAATCTCTGACGTCTCTCTGGAAGGCAACCCTTGCTCGAATTTTGTCTATCTTGTTGTCAAGAGACTGAACACTGGCGAGTAGTATACTTGGGAGCTGTGGGCGACATGCACGTCTATGGAGCCTGACCAGGAGGCCGCTCCGTCTGTCCCTTCTGTGGCGCCGTTGTTTTGGGTTGGCTTTTGGGATTAGATCCATTGTCCTGGGTGGTGGTCCAAACAGAGGATCCGCTTCGGGAAAGTCATATTCCTGGTCGTAATGTTGATAAGTTGACGTCGCTCTTATATCCAATAGTTCTTCCCGGGTGTATGTAATAAGAGGTCATTGATGACTGCCTTCCTGGGGTAACAATGTAAGAAATATTACATAAACTAAATACCGCATAGTTTCCTAAGGACTCGAAGCGAGGTGATCATGTTTGTCGGTGCCATCTTGAGTGACTTGGTAGTGGAATCCTTGTTTCCTCTATTCGACTGTATCTGGCTTTCAGAGATTGTGAAGATGGGAAGTATACATGGAAAATCAGCTATCCTAGTATCGTGACAACACTCCACTACCAGAAATATCCTAGTATTGGGAGGGTGGGATGGAGAGTGAAGCTAAAGAAGACTAGGGGAGATTGGTACTGACGTGACAGACCGACAGCAGCTTTTAAATCATATCCCTTTCCCTTTGGCATCTACTACTGTATATGACTGGTGTCCTATTAATATCAAATAAAATGTTATTCATCATATGCTTCGTAAACAACAGGTGTAGACTAACAGTGAAATGCTTACTTACAGTGTGCATTCAGAAGGAAGAGGGAACGGTGTGCGTTCAGTGTATTCCAACAGAGGCTTGACCTTCCCTTTCTATTTGGAAAAACACCTAATAATCTTGTGTATTGTTGTGTGAAAAGAGGCTGTTCATATTGACTTCATTGCGGTCATACCCACAAGTTTAAACGTTGACTTGTACCCCAGTTTGTCGTTTACAGTTGAGCAAATATAGAGAAACTTCATCACAGGTTATACCTCCTCAATAGGCTCTCTCAGCTTTCAACAATGTCTCTGTTTTTTAGTAGTGTTTTCTGTTTCATCCAAGTCACTATAAAATAACTGAATGTGTTTGGCAAACTCCAACTGCACAATCTAACTTGTTTGGCTTTTGTTTGCTACGCATATTACCACAAGAATGTGTTTTATTAAAAGTCTCAACAAATACCGGAAATCATCCCAAATCCACATTATGCAGATTTTATTGGACACATGAATGATTTTTGGCCAAAGTATACACAGTACGGTCGTTATGGACTTCCCGAGTTGTTAAAAGCTTACTTTAGCCTGCTTTGTTTCATCCTTTTTTATGCCCAGATGTTTTATAGTCACGGCTAGAAGCTTATGTCAAATTGATGTCAAAAGTATATATTTTTTGTTCATTTTAGCTTACCCCAACCCTTTTCCTAACCTTTACCTAATTCTCCAAACTGCTGCGAAAGTTCTCCTAACCTGCCAAGAAAAGTCAATTCTGACATGAACTGTATTCCATTTAGTCATAACATTTTGTTTTTCCATTTATTGTGTGGGCTGGGTGGATGGGAAGTTATAAAGGACTGAGTACAGCTTTAAAGCTTTGTAATTGCATATGTATGTTATCACAACACATGGCGCCAGCGTTTCATTTAGAAGATTCTTCCTGGCTATGTTTAACCAATCATGTTGTGGCTAAACCTTTAACTTAAAGGCACACTCCTTCATTGAAAAAACAACAAAATGACAGCCTTGCTGGGGGAAAAAATGGAGAACAAGCAGCAGACTGTAAAACAGATGTTTTGAAATCACATATTAAACATATAAATCAATAAAATGCCAGAGCTGACCAATGTCATATTGATCTACCATTTCACACCTTTTCTTCTTCATTCTTCCAGAACGGCTTGTTGTTGTGACGGAACACTACGAAAGCAGTATAAATGATTTCCAGAAACAGGTTCAAACTGTCAGGTAAGATTACGTTTTTTATTAGTCGCACAGGGTTGACCAACTGGCGGGCCGAATTTGGCCCGGCTGTTATTTTATTTAGACCCCTACGTTTTCTTATATAAAAAGGAAGTGTTATTTTATTTAGTATTTTTATTGTTGGACATAAAAGACTAAAAACACTAGCAAATCAGCTCCAAGTGATTTTAATTTTGGAATCTGTTCTAGAGTATTCCCACACATTATAGAGATACTGTATATGTGATCGTATATAACTGCAAGCAAGGTTTGAAATGGCTGTTTTAGACAAATATTATATCTGTTTAAGCTACTTGCGGTCAATTTGCAGTCTACAAATGATTTGTTATTATGCACTGTCCAACGAAATGCTTACTTGCAGGTTCCTTCTCGACAAAGCAACAACCATAAGAAATAGTATAATACCCGAAGGCACTATATCTATATAGTAAAATATTTACATGATATAAAGACTATATATAGATGTAGTACAATGATAATGTACTATGTTATTGAATGTTAAGAGGACTCAGTTCTATCTCTCTGTCAGTAGAATGACCATGGTTTAACTGAACAAAGAAGAATAGCTTCATTACATCAGGACTAGGCTATGCACTCCCCTTGCCATCTACTGGTTGACACCGATAATAACACAAACCTCTTCCATCCTAAAACACTTACCGAATGAGCTCCTCAACTCTACAGACCCGGCAGGGGGAAAATGACTACCTATTTAGTACACACAACGACCTGTTGTAGCTTTGTTGACTGGAAAACAAAGACAGACTCTGAGTACCATACATAACCCTTTTTCAAGCCAAACACCACAGGTCCTAAAGCTACTCCCAAGTTTTATAATGTGTATATGATATTTCTCAGGCCTTGTCTGTCTGTTACAGCCCAGAGAGAGTTCTCCAGATAGCCTATGAGGCCTTGGAGGGACTAGAGTTTATGAACAAACATGGGATGGTTCACAGAGCCCTCAATGCACAGAATGTCCTCATGGATGGCAAGGTAGGTTACCTCCCTTCCCTATCAGTTGGGGTCTAATGGAAAGGCTTTTAACGCCATTTGCAATTGTCATCTAGCCTGGTTAAACCTGTGCTCTCGTTTAAACAGGCTAATTGTCATCACGTTATTGATGCATTATTGATTTATCATAAGGCCATCAATACATTGAACATTGTCATATGTAACATTGTTTCTTTGTAGGGCAAGGTGAAGCTGGCTAAGTTTGGGCTCTATTACATGACAGACCACGGGGCGGATGTGGACTTTCCTATTGGGTAAGTCCTGTTCACATCTAACCTCCCATGTACAACGAATGTGTCGATAGATGTGAAAAGCTAATCAATTGTGACTGACATTTAGATTAGGCAGTGAAAACATATTTTTTGAACATTTAGTCATTTAGCAGACGCTCTAAGAGCAACATACAGTAGTGAGTGCATACATTTTCATACTTGTTGTTTTCTGGTACTGGTTCCCCGTGGGAATTGGATCCACAACCCAGGCCTGCAAGCGCCATGCTCTACCAATTAATCTATACGGGTTAAAAGCAATACATGTTCCACTGTCATATAGAGATAACTATGATAAATTATGATATGATAATGAAAGATTGGGAACCTTGAACGTCTGGAACTTGCAGTACTGTGGATCTTCTGGTAATGGAGGTCATAGGTCCCTCTGTGAACACAACACAGTATTTAAATGCTGTTAGTGAAATAGAATGAGATGCATTACTATGACATGTACTGTATGTGTAATGGTCAATCTATTGTTTATCAAATCACATATTGTCACATGCGCCGAATACAACAGGTGTAGACCTTACAGTGAAAGGCTTACTTACAAGCCCTTAACCAACAATGCAGTTTTAAGGAAAGCCCTAAAAAAGTAAGAGATAACAAATAATTCAAGCGCAGTTGTAAATAACAATAGCGGGGCTATATACAGGGGGTACCGGTACAGAGTCAATGTGCCAATGTGCTGGGGCCACCGGTGTCAAGGTAATTATGTACATGTAGGTAGAGTTATTAAAGTGGCTATGCAAATAGTATGGGTAGCCATTTGATTAGCTGTTCAGGAGTCTTATGGCTTGGGGGTAGAAGCTGTTTAGAAGCGTCTTGGACCTAGACTTGGTGCTCTGGTACCGCTTGCCGTGCGGTAGCAGCGAGAACAGTCTATGACTAGGGTGGCTGGAGTCTTTGACTATTTTTAGGGCCTTCCTCTGACCCTGCCTGGTATAGAGGTCCTGTATGACAGGAAGCTTGGCCCCGGTGATGTACTGGGCTGTACGCCTACCCTCTGTAGTGCCTTGCGGTCGGAGGCCGAGCAGTTGCCATTTCATGCAGTGATGCAACCCGTCAGAATGCTCTCGATGGTGCAGCTGTAAAACTTTTTGAGGATCTGGGGGCCATGCCAAATTTTTTTAGTCTCCCGAGGGGGAATAGGTTTGTCGTGCCCTCTTCACGACTGTCTTTGTGTGCTTGGACCATGTTAGTTTGTTGGTGATGTGGACGCCAAGGAACTTGAAGCTCTCAACCTGCTCCACTACAGCCCCGTCGATGATAATGGGGGCATGCTCGGTCCTCCTTTTCCTATAGTCCACAATCATCTCCTTTATCTTGATCGCGTTGAGGGAGAGGTTGTTGTCCTGGCACCACACGGTCAGGTCTCTGACCTCCTCCCTATAGTCTGTCTCATCGTTGTCGGTGGTCAGGCAAACCACTGTTGTGTCATCAGCAAACTTAATGATGGTGTTGGAGTCGTGCCTGGCTGTGCAGTCATAAGTGAATAGGGAGTACAGGAGGGGACTGAGCATGCACCCCTGAGGGGCCCATGTGTTGAGGATCAGCGTGGCAGATGTGTTGTTACCTAACCTTACCACCTGGGGGCTGCCTGTCAGGAAGTCCAGGATCCAGTTGCAGAGGGAGGTGTTTACTCCCAGGGTCCTTAGCTTAGTGATGAGCTTTGAGGGCATTATGGTGTTGAACGCTGAGCTGTAGTCAATGAATAGCATTCTCACATAGGTGTTCCTTTTGTCCAGGTGGGAAAGGGCAGTGTGGAGTGCAATAGAGATTGCATCATCTGTGGATCTGTTGGTGCGGTATGCAAATTGGGGTGGGTCTAGGGTTTCTGGGATAATGGTGTTGATGTGAGCCATGACCAGCCATTATGATATCCAGGTTTATTAAAGTCATCCATTGTTTCAAGTACTGTAATAGATAGCTTAAGTCTTGTCCAAAACCCAAAGGCCCTCATGTTTTAGAAAGTCTTTGTGGGTAATAGCCTGTTGTTGAATGGGGGAATGATTGTGTGTGTGTGTGTTCGCCGCTGCCTCTGATGTCCTGTGTTATCTAGTCTCCAAGTAAAACATCTGGTTTGAAGATGAAATAAGCTTTATCTGTCTCGTGTTTACGGAGATTCCTTGATATGAAGCAATGTACTGTACATGCATCATTAAATAATGACTTCAACGAAACAGGAAGTACCTGGAATATTTAGGTAGATTAATCATCAAAGTCTGTTCATTGTCAAATGTTATCTGTTGCAAACAGTTTTCATTGAATTTAATTCAAGACAACCTCAACGTTTTCTATGTCTTGCAGGGTATTCAATTGACCTTTGACCCTCTCTCTGACTATCTCTGTCCACAGGTACCCATCCTATCTGGCTCCAGAGGTCATCGCCCAGGGCTCAGTCCACCCTAGTGACCCCTCCCAGGGGGAGAACCCTCTTCCCTCGGGGCCCAAGACAGACGTGTGGTCCCTGGGAGTCCTGCTCTTTGAGCTGTGTGCAGTAAGCTCTCTTACACCCCCATGTCTTGACCTAATGATTGATTGGTTGATTGAGCTGTCAATCAAAAGTCAGGACTGTCATTGACAGATGTTATGACAGTGTTATATAGACATTGAACTGAGGGTTCAAGTAAAGTGTGATATTGTCGTTAGGAGGAAGTCATTCTGTCAACCTTTTATTCACAGGGTAGAAGACTACTGCAGAACATTGAAATAAGCGAGAGATTGAAATTCATCATCACCTTGGGTAAGTGAACGTGTTGCCATGTCCATCAGCCTGGTGAGCCACAGATTGGTTATGATGGGGTTGTTCACTGTTTATGACATGGTGGTCTGTGTTTGTTGTTCTCAGGTTGCATTGACGACATAGTCACAGTCCTTGCAGAGGAACACGGATGCTTGGATGCGATTAGGGTGAGTTTGAAATCAATCACAAGTCACTATTTATTACACTGGTCCGCTAAAACCACTCTAAGAAAGGTTGATTGTCCTAGAATTCCTAGTTGGCCTAATGTGTAGATTGCCTAATGTGTGGTAAAGTCATGTTTTATGATGTTGTAGATAGACTACACCTTATTATATGCTGTATTGTTGATCCAGAGACGAATGTGATTGTAAATGACTACAATTCATCAAATACCAAAACAATGCCCTGTAACTTGTAACCGCTAGCTGTGTGTGTTTGTGCCCGCATCTGTTTGCGTGTATATGTGTGCTAATGAAATTCATATGCCCTCCATTTGCCAAAGTGTTTCCCTTGTAAAAAGGCTTTTAACCTTTCTCAGGCTATTTTATTTCTTTAGGATGCTGAAAAGCCATAAAAGCAGAGGGAGATTGGGGCTGTGGGTCTGGATTGTAGCATAACTAATGTGATTGTCAACGTTACAGGAGCTGCCTGAGAACGTCCTAACATTGTTAAGGAAATGCCTGACCTTCCTGCCATCCAGAAGGTAACTCGACCAGAGATGTTTTATATCATGTGGATTGGACTCTGTTGTGTTGGCTATCATTTCCTGTTGGGAGGCCCATTCTCCATGCTTTCTCCAGGTACTTTTGTCATGCAGCTGAACTATGTGCAGGGTAATGACAGGGTAATAACAGGGCAATAACAGGGAAAGGGATCAAAAACATGCCCAAATGAGAACATGGTACGTTTAGAGAGAACATTTGAGAACACTCCACATAACATTTCTGTCGTGAAATCTGAACCTTTGGTGAAGTGCATCGATATGTTTTTGTTGCATGTTCAAAAAAGTTTGAGATTTCACTCTGTGCTTCCATCCAGACCCACCCCTGCAGAGCTGCTGGTTGACCCAGTGTTTGAGGGCGTGTCGTGTCTCTACGCCCCGTTCCAGCAGCCCGTCGGGCTGTTCTCCTCCTCCCTGCGCTGTGCCCACCTGGAGCTACCAGAGGACATCAGCCAGCTCTGCAAAGGTCAGAGTGCACACATGCATGCCCTGACGTGGGCACACACACGCATAGACACACACACTTATGGATGCACATATATTATAAATTGTTGTTTACCATCGTAGACCTGGCTCTATGGATAAAGGATACATCTCACACGACCACATTTTCCCATGTAGAGGACCACCGTGTATCATCCTTGATGCTTAGTGTGGGATTTAATGGAACCCAGGAATCCCTGGAAAACAATGGCAATTGTTATTCGACTGGACTATCCTGGCTAAGTGAATGCATAACATGACATTAATTGAAATGTGACTGATTTAACCGTCTAATACATTCAAATCAATCTATCAATCATGTCCCAGATGATGATGAGGAGTACCTGGGGGAGAGGGCCATAGACGAGGTGTACCACCTGTGGTGTTTGGCAGGAGGAGACCTGGAGAAGGAACTGACCAACAAGGAGATCATCCAGTCCAAGCCTCCCGTCTGCACCCTGCCCAAGTACTGTACAACACACCCTTTCTACCTAGTGGACTGTTTCAGATAATGTAGTTATATACAGCATGTCTTTCTACCGGACTGTTTCAGATAATGTAGTTATATACAGCATGTCTTTCTACTGGACTGTTTCAGATAATGTAGTTATGTACAGCAGGCCTTTCTACTGTCTCAGATAATGTAGTTATATACATCATGCCTTTCTACCAGACTGTTTCAGATAATGTAGTTATATAAAGCATGTCTTTCCACTGTCTCAGATAATGTAGTTATATATAGCATGACTTTCTACTGTGTCAATTAATGTAGCTATATACAACATGTCTTTCTACTGTCTCAGATAATGTAGTTATATACAACATGTCTTTCTACTGTCTCAGATAATGTAGCTATATACATCATGCCTTTCTACTGTCTCAGATAATGTAGCTATATACATCATGCCTTTCTACTGTCTCAGATAATGTAGCTATATACATCATGCCTTTCTACTGTCTCAGATAATGTAGCTATATACATCATGCCTTTCTACTGTCTCAGATAATGTAGTTATATACAACATGTCTTTCTACTGTCTCAGATAATGTAGCTATATACATCATGCCTTTCTACTGTCTCAGATAATGTAGCTATATACATCATGCCTTTCCACTGTACTGTCTCCAATAACCATTTTAATCATAGAGCAAAGCCTAAAGCACAAAGTTAGAATAATGTTTACGTCTGAACTAGTTAACTATATTATATTTAAGTAGATCCATGCTATTATATAGTTTCTCATCCAGATGAATAAATGTTGAATTCAATCTCTGTGTTAGTTTCCTGCTGGAGGATGGGGAGTCGTTTGGCCAAGGCAGGGACAGGAGCTTCCTCCTGGATGACACCACCGTCACACTGTCTCTGTGCCAGCTGAAGAACGTGAGGACACCACCGTGACTAATAGATTTAACATTACCGTACAATAACAGGAGCAAGACATTGTAGTAGTATATTGGTCTCTACTGGGACTGTAATGACCAGTGTTCTACCAACACCACACGACAGGTCTCTACTGGGACTGTAATGACCAGTGTTCTACCAACACCACACGACAGGTCTCTACTGTACCTGTAATGACCAGTGTTCTACCAACACCACACGACAGGTCTCTACTGGGACTGTAATGACCAGTGTTCTACCAACACCACACGACAGGTCTCTACTGGGACTGTAATGACCAGTGTTCTACCAACACCACACGACAGGTCTCTACTGGGACTGTAATGACCAGTGTTCTACCAACACCACACGACAGGTCTCTACTGTACCTGTAATGACCAGTGTACTACCAACACGACAGGTCTCTACTGGGACTGTAATGACCAGTGTACTACCAACACCACACGACAGGTCTCTACTGGGACTGTAATGACCAGTGTTCTACCAACACCACACGACAGGTCTCTACTGGGACTGTAATGACCAGTGTTCTACCAACATCACACGACAGGTCTCTACTGGGACTGTAATGACCAGTGTTCTACCAACATCACACGACAGGTCTCTACTGGGACTGTAATGACCAGTGTTCTACCAACACCACACGACAGGTCTCTACTGGGACTGTAATGACCAGTGTACTCCCAACACCACACGACAGGTCTCTACTGGGACTGTAATGACCAGTGTTCTACCAACACCACACGACAGGTCTCTACTGGGACTGTAATGACCAGTGTTCTACCAACACCACACGACAGGTCTCTACTGGGACTGTAATGACCAGTGTTCTACCAACACCACACGACAGGTCTCTACTGTACCTGTAATGACCAGTGTACTCCCAACACCACACGACAGGTCTCTACTGGGACTGTAATGACCAGTGTTCTACCAACACCACACGACAGGTCTCTACTGGGACTGTAATGACCAGTGTTCTACCAACACCACACGACAGGTCTCTACTGGGACTGTAATGACCAGTGTTCTACCAACACCACACGACAGGTCTCTACTGGGACTGTAATGACCAGTGTTCTACCAACACCACACGACAGGTCTCTACTGGGACTGTAATGACCAGTGTACTACCAACACCACACGACAGGTCTCTACTGGGACTGTAATGACCAGTGTACTACCAACACCACACGACAGGTCTCTACTGGGACTGTAATGACCAGTGTTCTACCAACACCACACGACAGGTCTCTACTGGGACTGTAATGACCAGTGTTCTACCAACACCACACGACAGGTCTCTACTGGGACTGTAATGACCAGTGTTCTACCAACACCACACGACAGGTCTCTACTGGGACTGTAATGACCAGTGTACTACCAACACCACACGACAGGTCTCTACTGGGACTGTAATGACCAGTGTTCTACCAACACCACACGACAGGTCTCTACTGGGACTGTAATGACCAGTGTTCTACCAACACCACACGACAGGTCTCTACTGGGACTGTAATGACCAGTGTTCTACCAACACCACACGACAGGTCTCTACTGGGACTGTAATGACCAGTGTTCTACCAACACCACACGACAGGTCTCTACTGGGACTGTAATGACCAGTGTTCTACCAACACCACACGACAGGTCTCTACTGGGACTGTAATGACCAGTGTTCTACCAACACCACACGACAGGTCTCTACTGGGACTGTAATGACCAGTGTTCTACCAACACCACACGACAGGTCTCTACTGTACCTGTAATGACCAGTGTACTACCAACACCACACGACAGGTCTCTACTGGGACTGTAATGACCAGTGTTCTACCAACACCACACGACAGGTCTCTACTGGGACTGTAATGACCAGTGTTCTACCAACACCACACGACAGGTCTCTACTGGGACTGTAATGACCAGTGTTCTACCAACACCACACGACAGGTCTCTACTGGGACTGTAATGACCAGTGTTCTACCAACACCACACGACAGGTCTCTACTGGGACTGTAATGACCAGTGTTCTACCAACACCACACGACAGGTCTCTACTGGGACTGTAATGACCAGTGTTCTACCAACACCACACGACAGGTCTCTACTGTACCTGTAATGACCAGTGTACTACCAACACCACACGACAGGTCTCTACTGGGACTGTAATGACCAGTGTTCTACCAACACCACACGACAGGTCTCTACTGGGACTGTAATGACCAGTGTTCTACCAACACCACACGACAGGTCTCTACTGGGACTGTAATGACCAGTGTACTACCAACACCACACGACAGGTCTCTACTGGGACTGTAATGACCAGTGTTCTACCAACACCACACGACAGGTCTCTACTGGGACTGTAATGACCAGTGTACTACCAACACCACACGACAGGTCTCTACTGGGACTGTAATGACCAGTGTTCTACCAACACCACACGACAGGTCTCTACTGGGACTGTAATGACCAGTGTACTACCAACACCACACGACAGGTCTCTACTGGGACTGTAATGACCAGTGTACTACCAACACCACACGACAGGTCTCTACTGGGACTGTAATGACCAGTGTACTACCAACACCACACGACAGGTCTCTACTGGGACTGTAATGACCAGTGTTCTACCAACACCACACGACAGGTCTCTACTGGGACTGTAATGACCAGTGTTCTACCAACACCACACGACAGGTCTCTACTGTACCTGTAATGACCAGTGTACTACCAACACCACACGACAGGTCTCTACTGGGACTGTAATGACCAGTGTTCTACCAACACCACACGACAGGTCTCTACTGGGACTGTAATGACCAGTGTTCTACCAACACCACACGACAGGTCTCTACTGGGACTGTAATGACCAGTGTACTACCAACACCACACGACAGGTCTCTACTGGGACTGTAATGACCAGTGTTCTACCAACACCACACGACAGGTCTCTACTGGGACTGTAATGACCAGTGTACTACCAACACCACACGACAGGTCTCTACTGGGACTGTAATGACCAGTGTTCTACCAACACCACACGACAGGTCTCTACTGGGACTGTAATGACCAGTGTACTACCAACACCACACGACAGGTCTCTACTGGGACTGTAATGACCAGTGTTCTATCAACACCACACGACAGGTCTCTACTGGGACTGTAATGACCAGTGTTCTACCAACACCACACGACAGGTCTCTACTGGGACTGTAATGACCAGTGTACTACCAACACCACACGACAGGTCTCTACTGGGACTGTAATGACCAGTGTTCTACCAACACCACACGACAGGTCTCTACTGGGACTGTAATGACCAGTGTTCTACCAACACCACACGACAGGTCTCTACTGGGACTGTAATGACCAGTGTTCTACCAACACCACACGACAGGTCTCTACTGGGACTGTAATGACCAGTGTTCTACCAACACCACACGACAGGTCTCTACTGGGACTGTAATGACCAGTGTTCTACCAACACCACACGACAGGTCTCTACTGGGACTGTAATGACCAGTGTTCTACCAACACCACACGACAGGTCTCTACTGGGACTGTAATGACCAGTGTTCTACCAACACCACACGACAGGTCTCTACTGTACCTGTAATGACCAGTGTACTACCAACACCACACGACAGGTCTCTACTGGGACTGTAATGACCAGTGTTCTACCAACACCACACGACAGGTCTCTACTGGGACTGTAATGACCAGTGTTCTACCAACACCACACGACAGGTCTCTACTGGGACTGTAATGACCAGTGTTCTACCAACACCACACGACAGGTCTCTACTGGGACTGTAATGACCAGTGTTCTACCAACACCACACGACAGGTCTCTACTGGGACTGTAATGACCAGTGTTCTACCAACACCACACGACAGGTCTCTACTGGGACTGTAATGACCAGTGTTCTACCAACACCACACGACAGGTCTCTACTGTACCTGTAATGACCAGTGTACTACCAACACCACACGACAGGTCTCTACTGGGACTGTAATGACCAGTGTTCTACCAACACCACACGACAGGTCTCTACTGGGACTGTAATGACCAGTGTTCTACCAACACCACACGACAGGTCTCTACTGGGACTGTAATGACCAGTGTACTACCAACACCACACGACAGGTCTCTACTGGGACTGTAATGACCAGTGTTCTACCAACACCACACGACAGGTCTCTACTGGGACTGTAATGACCAGTGTACTACCAACACCACACGACAGGTCTCTACTGGGACTGTAATGACCAGTGTTCTACCAACACCACACGACAGGTCTCTACTGGGACTGTAATGACCAGTGTACTACCAACACCACACGACAGGTCTCTACTGGACTGTAATGACCAGTGTACTACCAACACCACACGACAGGTCTCTACTGGGACTGTAATGACCAGTGTACTACCAACACCACACGACAGGTCTCTACTGGGACTGTAATGACCAGTGTTCTACCAACACCACACGACAGGTCTCTACTGGGACTGTAATGACCAGTGTTCTACCAACACCACACGACAGGTCTCTACTGTACCTGTAATGACCAGTGTACTACCAACACCACACGACAGGTCTCTACTGGGACTGTAATGACCAGTGTTCTACCAACACCACACAACAGGTCTCTACTGGGACTGTAATGACCAGTGTTCTACCAACACCACACGACAGGTCTCTACTGGGACTGTAATGACCAGTGTACTACCAACACCACACGACAGGTCTCTACTGGGACTGTAATGACCAGTGTTCTACCAACACCACACGACAGGTCTCTACTGGGACTGTAATGACCAGTGTACTACCAACACCACACGACAGGTCTCTACTGGGACTGTAATGACCAGTGTTCTACCAACACCACACGACAGGTCTCTACTGGGACTGTAATGACCAGTGTACTACCAACACCACACGACAGGTCTCTACTGGGACTGTAATGACCAGTGTTCTATCAACACCACACGACAGGTCTCTACTGGGACTGTAATGACCAGTGTTCTATCAACACCACACGACAGGTCTCTACTGGGACTGTAATGACCAGTGTACTACCAACACCACACGACAGGTCTCTACTGGGACTGTAATGACCAGTGTTCTATCAACACCACACGACAGGTCTCTACTGGGACTGTAATGACCAGTGTTCTACCAACACCACACGACAGGTCTCTACTGGGACTGTAATGACCAGTGTTCTACCAACACCACACGACAGGTCTCTACTGGGACTGTAATGACCAGTGTTCTACCAACACCACACGACAGGTCTCTACTGGGACTGTAATGACCAGTGTACTACCAACACCACACGACAGGTCTCTACTGGGACTGTAATGACCAGTGTTCTATCCAACACCACACGACAGGTCTCTACTGGGACTGTAATGACCAGTGTTCTACCAACACCACACGACAGGTCTCTACTGGGACTGTAATGACCAGTGTTCTACCAACACCACACGACAGGTCTCTACTGGGACTGTAATGACCAGTGTACTACCAACACCACACGACAGGTCTCTACTGGGACTGTAATGACCAGTGTTCTACCAACACCACACGACAGGTCTCTACTGGGACTGTAATGACCAGTGTTCTACCAACACCACACGACAGGTCTCTACTGGGACTGTAATGACCTAGTGTTCTACCAACACCACACGACAGGTCTCTACTGGGACTGTAATGACCAGTGTTCTACCAACACCACACGACAGGTCTCTACTGGGACTGTAATGACCAGTGTACTACCAACACCACACGACAGGTCTCTACTGGGACTGTAATGACCAGTGTTCTACCAACACCACACGACAGGTCTCTACTGGGACTGTAATGACCAGTGTTCTACCAACACCACACGACAGGTCTCTACTGGGACTGTAATGACCAGTGTTCTACCAACACCACACGACAGGTCTCTACTGGGACTGTAATGACCAGTGTTCTACCAACACCACACTGACAGGTCTCTACTGGTACCTGTAATGACCAGTGTACTACCAACACCACACGACAGGTCTCTACTGGGACTGTAATGACCAGTGTTCTACCAACACCACACGACAGGTCTCTACTGGGACTGTAATGACCAGTGTTCTACCAACACCACACGACAGGTCTCTACTGGGACTGTAATGACCAGTGTTCTACCAACACCACACGACAGGTCTCTACTGGGACCTGTAATGACCAGTGTACTACCAACACCACACGACAGGTCTCTACTGGGACTGTAATGACCAGTGTTCTACCAACACACACGACAGGTCTCTACTGGGACTGTAATGACCAGTGTACTACCAACACCACACGACAGGTCTCTACTGGGACTGTAATGACCAGTGTACTACCAACACCACACGACAGGTCTCTACTGGGACTGTAATGACCAGTGTACTACCAACACCACACGACAGGTCTCTACTGGGACTGTAATGACCAGTGTTCTACCAACACCACACGACAGGTCTCTACTGGGACTGTAATGACCAGTGTTCTACCAACACCACACGACAGGTCTCTACTGGGACTGTAATGACCAGTGTACTACCAACACCACACGACAGGTCTCTACTGGGACTGTAATGACCAGTGTTCTACCAACACCACACGACAGGTCTCTACTGGGACTGTAATGACCAGTGTTCTACCAACACCACACGACAGGTCTCTACTGGGACTGTAATGACCAGTGTTCTACCAACACCACACGACAGGTCTCTACTGGGACTGTAATGACCAGTGTTACTACCAACACCACACGACAGGTCTCTACTGGGACTGTAATGACCAGTGTTCTACCAACACCACACGACAGGTCTCTACTGGGACTGTAATGACCAGTGTTCTACCAACACCACACGACAGGTCTCTACTGGGACTGTAATGACCAGTGTTCTACCAACACCACACGACAGGTCTCTACTGGTACTGTAATGACCAGTGTACTACCAACACCACACGACAGGTCTCTACTGGGACTGTAATGACCAGTGTTCTACCAACATCACACGACAGGTCTCTACTGGACTGTAATGACCAGTGTTCTACCAACCACCACACGACAGGTCTCTACTGGACTGTAATGACCAGTGTTCTACCAACACCACACGACAGGTCTCTACTGGGACTGTAATGACCAGTGTTACTACCAACACCACACGACAGGTCTCTACTGGGACTGTAATGACCAGTGTTCTACCAACACCACACGACAGGTCTCTACTGGGACTGTAATGACCAGTGTACTACCAACACCACACGACAGGTCTCTACTGGACTGTAATGACCAGTGTTCTACCAACACCACACGACAGGTCTCTACTGGGACTGTAATGACCAGTGTTCTACCAACACCACACGACAGGTCTCTACTGGGACTGTAATGACCAGTGTTCTACCAACACCACACGACAGGTCTCTACTGGGACTGTAATGACCAGTGTACTACCAACACCACACGACAGGTCTCTACTGGGACTGTAATGACCAGTGTACTAACAACACCACACGACAGGTCTCTACTGGGACTGTAATGACCAGTGTACTACCAACACCACACGACAGGTCTCTACTGGGACTGTAATGACCAGTGTACTACCAACACCACACGACAGGTCTCTACTGGGACTGTAATGACCAGTGTACTACCAACACCACACGACAGGTCTCTACTGGGACTGTAATGACCAGTGTACTACCAACACCACACGACAGGTCTCTACTGGGACTGTAATGACCAGTGTTCTACCAACACCACACGACAGGTCTCTACTGGGACTGTAATGACCAGTGTTCTACCAACACCACACGACAGGTCTCTACTGGGACTGTAATGACCAGTGTACTACCAACACCACACGACAGGTCTCTACTGGGACTGTAATGACCAGTGTTCTACCAACACCACACGACAGGTCTCTACTGGGACTGTAATGACCAGTGTTCTACCAACACCACACGACAGGTCTCTACTGGGACTGTAATGACCAGTGTTCTACCAACACCACACGACAGGTCTCTACTGGGACTGTAATGACCAGTGTACTACCAACACCACACGGCAGGTCTCTACTGGGACTGTAATGACCAGTGTTCTACCACACCACACGACAGGTCTCTACTGGGACTGTAATGACCAGTGTTCTACCAACACCACACGACAGGTCTCTACTGTACCTGTAATGACCAGTGTACTACCAACACCACACGACAGGTCTCTACTGGGACTGTAATGACCAGTGTTCTACCAACACCACACGACAGGTCTCTACTGGGACTGTAATGACCAGTGTTCTACCAACACCACACGACAGGTCTCTACTGGGACTGTAATGACCAGTGTTCTACCAACACCACACGACAGGTCTCTACTGGACTGTAATGACCAGTGTACTACCAACACCACACGACAGGTCTCTACTGGGACTGTAATGACCAGTGTACTACCAACACCACACGACAGGTCTCTACTGGGACTGTAATGACCAGTGTTCTACCAACACCACACGACAGGTCTCTACTGGGACTGTAATGACCAGTGTTCTACCAACACCACACGACAGGTCTCTACTGGGACTGTAATGACCAGTGTTCTACCAACACCACACGACAGGTCTCTACTGGGACTGTAATGACCAGTGTTCTACCAACACCACACGACAGGTCTCTACTGGGACTGTAATGACCAGTGTTCTACCAACACCACACGACAGGTCTCTACTGGGACTGTAATGACCAGTGTTCTACCAACACCACACGACAGGTCTCTACTGGACCTGTAATGACCAGTGGTATACCAACACCACACGACAGGTCTCTACTGGGACTGTAATGACCAGTGTTCTACCAACACCACACGACAGGTCTCTACTGGGACTGTAATGACCAGTGTACTACCAACACCACACGACAGGTCTCTACTGGGACTGTAATGACCAGTGTTCTACCAACACCACACGACAGGTCTCTACTGGGACTGTAATGACCAGTGTTCTACCAACACCACACGACAGGTCTCTACTGGGACTGTAATGACCAGTGTACTACCAACACCACACGACAGGTCTCTACTGGGACTGTAATGACCAGTGTTCTACCAACACCACACGACAGGTCTCTACTGGGACTGTAATGACCAGTGTTCTACCAACACCACACGACAGGTCTCTACTGGACTGTAATGACCAGTGTACTACCAACACCACACGACAGGTCTCTACTGGGACTGTAATGACCAGTGTACTAACCAACACCACACGGACAGGTCTCTACTGGGACTGTAATGACCAGTGTACTACCAACACCACACGACAGGTCTCTACTGGACTGTAATGACCAGTGTACTACCAACACCACACGACAGGTCTCTACTGGGACTGTAATGACCAGTGTTACTACCAACACCACACGACAGGTCTCTACTGGGACTGTAATGACCAGTGTTCTATCCAACACCACACGACAGGTCTCTACTGGGACTGTAATGACCAGTGTACTACCAAACACCACACGACAGGTCTCTACTGGGACTGTAATGACCAGTGTTCTACCAACACCACACGACAGGTCTCTACTGGTACCTGTAATGACCAGTGTACTACCAACACCACACGACAGGTCTCTACTGGGACTGTAATGACCAGTGTTCTACACAACACCACACGACAGGTCTCTACTGGGACTGTAATGACCAGTGTTCTACCAACACCACACGACAGGTCTCTACTGGACCTGTAATGGACCAGTGTTCTACCCAACACCACACGACAGGTCTCTACTGGACTGTAATGACCAGTGTTTCTACCAACACCACACGACAGGTCTCTACTGGGACTGTAATGACCAGTGTTACTACCAACACCACACGACAGGTCTCTACTGGGACTGTAATGACCAGTGTTCTACAACACCACACGACAGGTCTCTACTGGGACTGTAATGACCAGTGTTCTACCAAACCACACACAGGTCTCTACTGGACTGTAATTGACAGTGTATCTATACCAACCACACGGCAGGTCTCTACTGGGACTGTAATGACAGTGTTCTACCAACACCACACGACAGGTCTCTACTGGACTGTAAGACCAGTGTTACTACCAACACCACACGACAGGTCTCTACTGGGACTGTAATGACCAGTGTTACTACCAACACCACACGACAGGTCTCTACTGGGACTGTAATGACCAGTGTTCTACCAACACCACACGACAGGTCTCTACTGGGACTGTAATGACCAGTGTTCTACCAACACCACACGACAGGTCTCTACTGGGACTGTAATGACCAGTGTTCTACCAACACCACACGGACAGGTCTCTACTGGTACCTGTAATGACCAGTGTACTACCAACACCACACGACAGGTCTCTACTGGGACTGTAATGACCAGTGTTCTACCAACACCACACGACAGGTCTCTACTGGGACTGTAATGACCAGTGTTCTACCAACACCACACGACAGGTCTCTACTGGGACTGTAATGACCAGTGTTCTACCAACACCACACGACAGGTCTCTACTGGGACTGTAATGACCAGTGTTCTACCAACACCACACGCAGGTCTCTACTGGGACTGTAATGACCATTGTTCTACCAACACCACACGACAGGTCTCTACTGGGACTGTAATGACCAGTGTTACTACCAACACCACACGACAGGTCTCTACTGTACCTGTAATGACCAGTGTAGTTGTTCTACCAACACCACACGACAGGTCTCTACTGGGACTGTAATGAACATTGGTTTACCAACCACCACCACAGGTCTCTACTGGGACTGTAAATGACCAGTTGTTTCTCCCAACACCACAACGACAGGTCTTCTACTGGGACTGTAATGACCAGTGTACTACAACACCACACGACAGGTCGCTACTACTGGGACTGTAATTGACCAGTGTTTTCTATCAAAAACCAAACGACAGGTCTCTACTGGGACTGTAATGACATTGTTCTACACACCAAACTAACCTTTCATCTACTGGACTGTAATGACCAGTGTTCTACCAACAACCACACGACAGGTCTCTACTGGTCTGTAATGACCAGTGTACTACCAACACCACACGACATTTCTCTACTGGACTGTAATGACCCAGTGTACTACCAACACCACCGACAGGTCTCTACTGGGACTGTAATGACCAGTTGTTCTACCAACACCACACGACAGGTCTCTACTGGGACTGTAATGACTAGTGTTCCTACCAACACCACACGACAGGTCTCTACTGGGACTGTAATGACCAGTGTTCTACCAACACCACACGACAGGTCTCTACTGGGACTGTAATGACCAGTGTACTACCAACACCACACGACAGGTCTCTACTGGGACTGTAATGACCAGTGTTCTACAACACCACACGACAGGTCTCTACTGGGACTGTAATGACCAGTGTTCTACCAACACCACACGACAGGTCTCTACTGGGACTGTAATGACCAGTGTTCTACCAACACCACACGACAGGTCTCTACTGGGACTGTAATGACCAGTGTACTACCAACAACCACACGACAGGTCTCTACTGGGACTGTAATGACCAGTGTTCTACCAACACCACACGACAGGTCTCTACTGGGACTGTAATGACCAGTGTTCTACCAACACCACACGACAGGTCTCTACTGGGACTGTAATGACCAGTGTTCTACCAACACCACACGACAGGTCTCTACTGGGACTGTAATGACCAGTGTTCTACCAACACCACACGACAGGTCTCTACTGGGACTGTAATGACCAGTGTTCTGTACTACCAACACCACCCGCAGGTCTCTACTGGACTGTAATGACCAGTGTTCTACCAACACACACGACAGGTCTCTACTGGACTGTAATGACCAGTGTTCTACCAACACCACACGACAGGTCTCTACTGGGACTGTAATGACCAGTGTACTACCAACACCACACGACAGGTCTCTACTGGGACTGTAATGACCAGTGTTCTACCAACACCACACGACAGGTCTCTACTGGGACTGTAATGACCAGTGTTACTACCAACACCACACGACAGGTCTCTACTGGGACTGTAATGACCAGTGTTCTACCAACACCACACGACAGGTCTCTACTGGGACTGTAATGACCAGTGTTATTCTACCAACACCACACGACAGGTCTCTACTGGGACTGTAATGACCAGTGTTCTACCAACACACACGACAGGTCTCTACTGGGACTGTAATGACCAGTGTTCTACCAACACCACACGACAGGTCTCTACTTGGGACTGTAATGACCAGTGTTCTACAACACCACACGACAGGTCTCTACTGGACTGTAATGACCAGTGTCTCCCAACACCACACGGACAGGTCTCTACTGGGACTGTAATGACCAGTGTTCTACCAACACACACGACAGGTCTCTAATGGACTGTAATGATCCAGGTTCTACAACACCACACGACAGGTCTCACTGGGCGTAATGACCAGTGTTCTACCAACACCACACGACAGGTCCTCTACTGGGACCTGTAATGACCAGTGTACTACCAACACCACACGACAGGTCTCTACTGGGACTGTAATGACCAGTGTACTACCAACACCACACGACAGGGTCTCTACTGGGACTGTAATGACCATGTGTTCTACACCACACACGACAGGTCTCTACTTGGGACTGTAATGACCAGTGTTCTACCAACACCACACGACAGGTCTCTACTGGGACCTGTAATGACCAGTGTACTACCAACACCCACACGACAGTCTCTACTGGGACTGTAATGACCAGTGTTCTACCAACATCACACGACAGGTCTCTACTGGGACTGTAATGACCAGTGTACTACCAACACCACACGACAGGTCTCTACTGGGACTGTAATGACCAGTGTTCTACCAACACCACACGACAGGTCTCTACTGGGACTGTAATGACCAGTGTTCTACCAACACCACACGACAGGTCTCTACTGGGACTGTAATGACAGTGTTCTACCAACACCACACGACAGGTCTCTACTGGGACTGTAATGACCAGTGTTCTACCAACACCACACGACAGGTCCTCTACTGGACTGTAATGAACAGTGTTCTACCAACACCACACGACAGGTCTCTACTGGGACTGTAATGACCAGTGTTCTACCAACACCACACGACAGGTCTCTACTGGGACTGTAATGACCAGTGTTCTACCAACACCACACGACAGGTCTCTACTGGACTGTAATGACCAGTGTTCTACCAACACCACACGACAGGTCTCTACTGGGACTGTAATGACCAGTGTTACTACCAACACCACACGACAGGTCTCTACTGGGACTGTAATGACCAGTGTTCTACCAACACCACACGACAGGTCTCTACTGGGACCTGTAATGACCAGTGTACTACCAACACCACACGACAGGTCTCTACTGGGACTGTAATGACCAGGTTCTACCAACACCACACGACAGGTCTCTACTGGACTGTAATGACCAGTGTTCTACCAACACCACACGACAGGTCTCTACTGGGACTGTAATGACCAGTGTAACTACCAACACCACACGACAGGTCTCTACTGGGACTGTAATGACCAGTGTTTCTACCAACACCACAACGACAGGTCTCTACTGGGACTGTAATGACCAGTGTTCTACCAACACCACACGACAGGTCTCTACTGGGACTGTAATGACCAGTGTTACTACCAACACCACACGACAGGTCTCTACTGGGACTGTAATGACCAGTGTACTACCAACACCACACGACAGGTCTCTACTGGGACTGTAATGACCAGTGTACTACCAACACCACACGACAGGTCTCTACTGGGACTGTAATGACCAGTGTTCTACCAACACCACACGACAGGTCTCTACTGGGACTGTAATGACCAGTGTTCTACCAACACCACACGACAGGTCTCTACTGACTGTAATGACCAGTGTCTACCAACACCACACGACAGGTCTCTACTGGGACTGTAATGACCAGTGTTCTACCAACAACACAGACAGGTCTCTACTGGACTGTAATGACCAGTGTTCTACCAACACACACGACAGGTCTCTACTGGACTGTAATGACCAGTTCTACCAACACACACGACAGGTCTCTACTGGGACTGTAATGACCAGTGTTCTACCAACACCACACGCAGGTCTCTACTGGGACTGTAATGACCAGTGTTCTACCAACACCACACGACAGGTCTCTACTGGGACTGTAATGACCAGTGTTCTACCAAACCACACGACAGGTCTCTACTGACTGTAATGACCAGTGTACTACCAACACACACGACAGGTCTCTACTGGGACTGTAATGACCAGTGTTCTACCAACACCACACGACAGGTCTCTACTGGGACTGTAATGACCAGTGTTCTACCAACACCACACGACAGGTCTCTACTGGGACTGTAATGACAGTGTTCTACCAACACCACACGACAGGTTCTCTACGGGACTGTAATGACCAGTGTACTACCAACACACACGACAGCGTCTCTACTGGGACTGTAATGACCAGTGTTCTACCAACACCACACGAAGGTTCTTACTGGGTACTGTAATGACCCAGTGTTCTTACCAACACCACACGACAGGTCTCTACTGGGACTGTAATGACCAGTGTTGCTACCAACACACACACGACAGGTCTCTACTGGTGACTGTAATGGACCAGTGCTTCTACCAACCCCACACTACAGGATCTCTACTGGTAGGCCTGTAATGACCAGTGTTACTCCCAACACCACACGGACAGGTCTATACTGGGACTGTAATGACCAGTGTTACTACACACCACCCCCCCCCGACAGGTCTCTGCTGGGACTGTAATGAACCGTGTTCCATCCAAACACCACACGACAGAGTCTATACTGGGACTGTTAATGGACCAGTGTACTCCAACCACCACACGGACAGGCTCTTTACTGGGACTGGTAATGACCAGTGTTATACCAACACCACACGACAGGTCCTACTGGGACTGTAATGACCAGTGTCTACCAACACCACACGTAGGTCTCTACTGGGACTGTAATGACCAGTGTACTACCAACACCACACGACAGGTCTCTACTGGGACTGTAATGACCAGTGTTCTACCAACACCACACGACAGGTCTCTACTGGGACTGTAATGACCAGTGTCTACCAACACCACACGACAGGTCTCTACTGGGACTGTAATGACCAGTGTTCTACCAACACCACACGACAGGTCTCTACTGGGACTGTAATGACCAGTGTTCTACCAACACCACACGACAGGTCTCTACTGGGACTGTAATGACCAGTGTCTACCAACACCACACGACAGGTCTCTACTGGGACTGTAATGACCAGTGTTACCAACACCACACGACAGGTCTCTACTGGGACTGTAATGACCAGTGTACTACCAACACCACAGACAGGTCTCTACTGGGACTGTAATGACCAGTGTTACTACCAACACCACACGACAGGTCTCTACTGGGACTGTAATGACCAGTGTTCCTACCAACACCACACGACAGGTCTCTACTGGGGACTGTAATGACCAGTGTACTACCAACAACCACACGACAGGTCTCTACTGGGACTGTACATGACCAGTGTTACTACCAACACCACACGACAGGTCTCTACTGGGACTGTAATGACCAGTGTACTACCAACACCACACGACAGGTCTCTACTGGGACTGTAATGACCAGTGTTCTACCCAACACCACACTGACAGGTCTCTACTGGGACTGTTATATATAAGTATGTTTATATGATTATAATATATATACAGATATATATGATTAATTTAATATTCTTATATATTAGATATATATAATAGATTATATATAATCTGAGTATATATATTATATATATGATAGGGAGATATGGATAGTATATATAGATAGATAATAAGATATGATAGTATATATATATATAATTATATTATATCTATATGATATATATATGATCATATATACTTAACTAACTAGCTAAGCGAATTGTATTTGTATGGCGAAGTGCTATTGCTTCTGCTTATAATGAGTTCTCATCACATAACATCACCCAAACTTTATGGATTTGGGTGTTATTTTTATTCATAAGTTGACAAAGGTGCATCAGCTTCAGAACTCTGAGCCAGTGCACAAACCTTTTTGTCTCTCTTGATGCAACATTTCTACATTGGTTTGCTTCATACTTGCTTTTTCTGTTGAAGACTTTTTAGTTTTCAGTAGTTTCTCTCTCTCTCTCTCTCACCTCTCTCTCTCTCTTCGCGATACGCGTCTCTCGCTCTCGCTCTCGCCCTCTCTCTCAACCTCTTTCTGCAGCCTCTCCTCTCTCTCCCACTCTCTCCCTCTCACCTCTCTCTCTCTCTCCCTCATCTCTCTCCTCACCTCTCCCTCTCTAACTGCTCACACACCTCTCTCTCTCTCCCTCTCCCTCCCTCTCTCTCTCTCTCTCTTCCAGTACTATATGAACGTCAGCAGAATAGTCCTGAAAAGGCCTGTCGTTCTTTCCTTCATTCTTTCTACACATCCTTCGCCTGTTTCCTGTTTTCAAAGTCGGTTTTTTCCCCCCTTTTCTTTCTTCCCGCAAAACAACCAGGCACTGCACAATACACAGTGGTCTTGAACCTCTCTAGTACCATATACCCATCTCATATACACGTGGAATTAAAGCCTCTCTGTCCATATACCACACCCCAGGGGGGCGGTCAACATACACAGTGGGACTTGAACCTCTCTGTCCTTACCACTCATATCCACATTGGACTTGACCCTCTCTGTCCATATCTCACTCTTACACAGTGGACTTGAACCTGCTCTGTCCATATACCACTCATATACACAGTTGACTTGAACCTCATCTGCTCCCATATACCACTCATATTACACCGTGGAGCTTTGAACCGCGTCTGTCCATATACCACTCATATACACAGTGGAACTTTGAACCTCTCTGTCCATATACCACTCACGGATATACAGTGGAACTTGAACCTCTCTGTCCATATACCACTCCAGGATACACAGTGGAGTCTTGAACCTCTCTGTCCCGTATAACACTCATATACACAGTGTGGAAGTAAACCTGCTCTGTCCATATACGACTCACATACGCATGAACTTGAACGGTCTCTGTCCATATACCACTCATGTACACGAAAGAAAATGAATTACCTCTCTGTCCATATACCACTCGTATACACCGTGGACTATGACCTCATCTGTCCTATAACGGCGTATCTGATACCAGTGGACATTGAACCTCTCTGTCCATAGCCATCTCATATCCACAGTGTGACTTGAACTCTCTGTCCATATAGCCACTCTCCATGTACTAATGGACTGTGAAACCTCTCTGTCCATTATACAACTCACATACACGTGTGGTAGCTTGAACTCGCTGTCCGTATACCGTACTCCTATACACAGTGGACTTTCACCGGTCTCTGTCCATATTACCACTGTCACATACCCATTGTACTGGTGAGCCTCTCTCTCCATATGACCACTCACATACACAGTGTACCTGATACCTCATCTGTCCATAATCCCACTACATACACATTGGACTGTGAAACCTCTCTGTCCATAATACCCACTCATATACACATTGGACTTGAACCTCTCTGTCCATATACCACAAATCTACATAACACAGTGACTTGCACCTCTCTGTCCATATACCACTCACTATGACACAGTGGACTTGAACCTCTCTGTTCCAAATACACACATCAATACCAGTGACGTGAACCTCTCTTGCCATATACTTCATATACACATGCACTTGAACCTCTCTGTCCATATACCACAATCTATACACGTGGTGAACTTTGAACGCTCTCGTCCATAATACCACTGACATTATACACAGTGGACTTGAACGCTCTCTGTCCTTATACGCACTCCATACACAGTGGAGCTTGGGAGCCTCTGGCACTGTCCATATACCTAGCTCAATACACAGTGGACTGAAGCCCTCTCTGTCCATTATCACTCACGATACTCCGTGACTTGAACCTCACTGCTTTCCTTATACGGGATACATGACTTCAGTATCCTAACACAAAGTGGACTTGATACTTCTCTGTCCTATACCACGTAAGGACATACACAGTGGATTAAACCTTTCTCTGCACATATAACCACCGTCCCATACCACAAGTGTGACTTGAAACCTCTCTGTCCATAACCACTCACATACCAGTGGAATTAGAACGCTCTCTGTCCCATATAATCCACTCACATACACAGTGACTGTGACATCTCTGTCCATATACCCACTCATATACACGTGGTACTTGAACCTCTCTGTCTATATACAGACTCACATACACAGTGCATTAACCCCTCTCTGTGCCATAGACCGTTCAGCATACACAGTGGAATTAACCTCTCTGTACATCTACAACGCACATGACGCACAGTGGAATTAAACCTCCTCTGTCATATACACTTCACTCCATACACATATGGAATTAAACCTCTCTGTCCATATACCACTCACCTGCACAGATGAATCTACCTCTTCTGGCCAATATCTCCACTGCATATACACAGTGGACTTGACCTCTCTGTCCTATACCACTCATACATGACAACAGTGGACTTGACCTCTCTGTCCCATATACGCACTCACATACACAGTGGACTTGGACGCTCTCTGGTCCAATCCCCCTCCAGATCCACAAGTGTCTTGGTCTCGTCTGTCCATATACCAACTCCCCATACACAGTGGCCTTGAACTCTCTGTCCATAATTACCACCTCGACATACACATTGGACTTCAACTCTCGTCCATATCCACGTCACATACCCGAGATGGAATTACCTCTCTGTCCATAAAGGCCCCTCTACAAAATCCACAGTGGCCTTGAACTCTCTGTGCCAAATAACCACGCACCTCCAACAGTGGAATTGAACCTCTCTTTCCTTACCACTCACATACACAGTGGACTTGAAGACCGTCTCTGATCCATATAGCCAATCAATACACAGTGACCTTGAACCTCTCTGTCTATATACTCACTCACATACGACAGTGGAATTAAAAGCCTCTCTTATCCTATATACCCACTCACATCACAGTGAATTAAACTCTCTGTACATTAGCCACGCACCTAAACGCATGAATTTAAACCTCTCTGTCCATTGCCACTCACAATACCACATGGGATTAAGGCTCTCTGTCCATAATACCACTCATACACATTGGAATTAAACCTCTCTGTCCCTATCCCAACTCAACATGACACAGTGTGATTAAAACCTCTCTGTCCATATCCCAAACTCACATACACAGTGGATTAAACCTCTGCTGTACATATGACCACTGGCACAGGCGTACACAGTGAATGAAACGGCTCTCTGTCCCATATACCACTCACATGACACAGTGGAATGTGAAACCTCTCTGTCCTATACCACTCACAATACACAGTGGACTTAAACTCATCTGTCCATATAGCCACTCCCATACACAGTGGACTTGACCTCTCTGTCATATACCCTCACAATACACGATGTGGAATATAACCTCTCTGTCCCTATACCACTCACGATACGACATTGACAGGTGGGACTTGACTGACTAATAGTTATACAACCAGGGTTAGCTCAATTCAAACTTGAAGTGCAGTCAATTCAGGCAAAAATAGTTAATAAGAGCAATTCATGTAATTTTTACGAAAAGAAGGCTTTTATTTTCAATGACTTCTCAATAAACTGGAAAGTAGACTGCTTTTTAATTTCGAAAGTTATGACCTTTCCAGATTTGTTTTTAAATCACTTCCTGAATTGACGTGCCTTGAATTGAATTGAGCCCAACCATGGTATCACCAAAGTACTTGTCTGTTTTTCTGGTTAAAGACCAACACTATGGAGGTCAGGCGGCTTTTTCATTCGCATACTGACTTCTGGATTGTTTCAATTTACAGTATGTTGTTTCTCAGCTCCTTAAACGACGCACCTGGTTCAGCACAAACCCGTTGAAGGAACAGACAGCCATGAAGAATGAAAGATCTGCGAGAGATAGAGAGCTTTTGTTCGGGAAGAGACTTATTTTATTTTTGTTTGTCGCTGTCAGTTGCGTTCAAAGGGCGTGTCCGGGTGCGCGAGTCTCACTCCTTTCTATGTATACCCACCAGCATAAGCTGAATGGGCTATTTCTGACGTGAGGCAACGCGCGCCTGGACATTGTATGTCTGCAGGCCGTCGGTAGATAGAAAAATTCTCCCATAGTGCTCTTTAGAAAAAGCATCTGGCGGGGAACGACTAAGTCCTCCTAAGGCTTTTCAACCGACCTTGTTTCTTAGGAGATCCCTCTGACTCTCGGGGCCGCCTGCCTTCACCCCATCGCCCGTCCGCCACTCTTTTCCTGGACATCAGCGGTGATTGGAGAGTGCATTTACAGCCCACCATGCAAGCCCTCTCGAGATCTCCGGCTGAGTAATGGAAATTAATTGTGGTGTTGGGGCGCATGGCAGATCCTGCTGTAACAACAACATCAGCACAGAATGGAGAAACGGGAGCCTTATCGGTGAGAGGAGGAGAGTTCGAGAGTGTAGCGACTTCACCCCACCAATATTGCATCCATGAAGATACCATATTCATAAGGGGGGCAGCTATTTGGTTAGTCGAGCAGCTGAAATGAGCCAGATTGTTTGGCAATGGCGTTTTTAGTCCCCGTCCCGTGGTTTGTCTTGGCTGGAATTGGGGTTGGGATGGAGTGGGGGTGGGACGGGGGTGTTGGGAAGGGGTGGATTGAGGATGGGGTGGGATTGGGAGGGGGGGGTGGCTGGCCTCACATCAAAAGAATTTGTAACAAACCTGAATTCATCACAGCGTAGGATGATCTGGTAAGAACGATGAAAGTCAGTTGGTCATGGAATCCTGACAGATCACATCAGACTCGCGCTGGAGTACAACAGGCCTGTCTGGCGTTGTTCTTGTTGCATTTTCCTACAAACTTGAAGGATCCGTAAGTGCTGTCTGACCTTCCCAAGAAAATTACCCAATTATGCTAACTACAATGCTCAATTAGACGTATTCTGTACCTTAGTAAATCCTGTGTATTACAATTTTCCTTGGTTTTTCCATGTATGTAGCGTCTCACATTCAGCTAGACACCTTTTTGTGTTTTCTATATTCTGAACACCATTTACAGATGTTTGTTGATGGTAAAGAGATGGGATGAATCATTCATCAAATATCTATATCTAGGATAAATCCAAGATCAAAGAATCTTAACCACAATTCACACACACACACACACGACCCCACCACACGACACACACACTACACACAGCGCACCCACTACACACAACACACACAGGAGCACACAAACGCAGGACACACGCACACACACCGACACCCACACACACGAGCCTCTCTCCTCTACTTTCACACAGGTGGTCTCCTAGAAGTTAATTGGAGAGCGGTAAGGGCCAGCTGTATGTCTTGGCCTTCATCAATCTCAGAAAGGGGGAATTCCAACACCTCACAAAGCTGTATAGCCTCCAAATGTAAGCATCCTCCCACACACACACACACCACAACACACACACACACACAAACACACACACACACTACACACACACACACACACCCACCCACACACCACACACACACACAACCACACGAACCACACACACACAACACAACACACTACACCGCAGTAGGCATGCCTAGTCATGTGCACACCCACAAACAACCCACACTTGCAGATTGGGCCACACACTGGGCCGACTAGTATTTCACATTGATTTCTATGTTTGTGGAAAGGAGACAGTGTCTTCTGCAAACCGCAGCACCCAGCATTTCCTGAAGCAAAACTGTAATTCACGCAGCATTAATAACAACACAACATGCCATTCACTACTGCTGACATATAACATACTACTGCCCCAAAACATTTATGGTCAAAACATCTCATTGGAAGGCAGGGCCCCTCTAACAGGTAACTCCCGACCCCAAGGACTCTCCTTTGTGTTCCCCTCTCCCCCTCTTTCACTCATCCTCCCCCCCTCTCTCTCCCTCTTCATATATTATTCCCCCCTCTCCTCTTCCCTCTCTCTTATATCTCCCCTTACTCTCTATATCTTCTCTCTCAATTCAATTTTACAGAGGTGTTTATTGGCATGGAACACTCTAACAGTTGCCTAAGCAATGGAGTAGATCATGACAAGTGAAATAACAATACAAATGAACAGTAACATTACACTCAGAAGTATCGCAAAGGATAAAGACATTACAAATGTCATTATTTGTAATTGTACAGTGTTGTAACGATGTACATCCTAATTGAAGCAGGGCTCCTCTAAACAGGTAACCTGCTTGGACTGTCCTTTGTTGTATCCCCCCCCCCCTCTCTCTCCCCCCTCTCTCCTCTCTCCCCTCCCTCCCCCCTCTCTCTCTCTCTATCCCCTCTCTCTCTCTCTCTCTTCCTCTCTCTCTCTCTCTCTCCCTCTCTCACTCTCTCTCTCTCTCTCTCCTCCTCCTCTCTCTCTCTCCCACCTCTCTCTCTCTCTCTCTCTACCCCTCTCTCTCTCTGCCCCTCTCTCTCTCTCTCCTCCTCCTCTCTCTCTCCCTCTCTCTCTCTCTCTCACCCTTCTCTCTCTCTCCCCTCGTCTCTCACCCTCTCTCCTCTCTCTCTCTCTCTCTCTCCCCTCTCTCCCCTCTCTCTCTCTCTCACCCTCTCTCTCTACCCCTCTCTCTCTCTCTCTCCCTCTTCCCTCTCTCTCCCCCCTCTCCTCTCTCCCCCTCTCTCTCTCTCTCTCCCCTCTCTCTCCCCTCTCTCTCGCTCTCTCTCTCCCCTCTCTCTCTCTTCTCCCTCCTCTCCTCCTCTCTTTCCTCTCTCTCTCCCTCTCTCTCTCTCTCCCCTTCTCTCTCCTTGTCTCTCTCTCTCTCCCCTCTCTCTCCTCCCTCTCCTCCCATCTCTCTCTCCCTCTCTCTCCCCTCTCTCTCTCTCTCTCTCTCCCCTCTCTCCTCCCCTCTCTCTCTCCCCTCTCTCTCTCTCTCTCTCTCTCTCTCTCTCCTCCTCTCTCTCCCCTCTCTCTCTCGCTCTGTCCTCCTCCCCGATCTCTCTCTCTCTCTCTCTCTCTCTCCTCTCTCTCTCTCTCTCTCGCCTGTCTTCCCTCTCTCCTCTCTCCTCCCTCTCTCTCTCTCTCTCTCTCCCCTCTCTCTCCCTCTCTCTCGCTCTTCAATCCCCTCTCTCTCTCTCCTCTCTCTTTCTCTCCCCTCCTCTCTCTCTCTCATCCTCTCTCTCTCTCTCTCTCCCCTCTTCTCTCTCCTCCCCTCTCTCTCTCTCCTCCCTCTCTTCCCCTCTCCTCTCCTTCTCTCTCTCTCTCCCCTCTCTCTCTCCTCTCCCCTCTCTCTCCCATCTCTCTCCTCTCTCTCGCTCCCGCCTCTCTCTCCTCTCTCTCTCTCTCTCTCTCCCCTCTCCTCTCTCTCTCTCTCCCCTCCTCTCTCTCTCTCTCTCCCCCCTCTCCTCCCTCTCCCCTCTCTCTTCGCTCTCTCTCTCTCTCGCTCCATTCTTTTTCTCCCTCTCTCTCTCTCTCTCTCTCTCGCCCTCTCTCCCCTCCTCTCTCCCTTCTCTCCTCTCTCTCTCTCCCTCTCTCCCTCTCTCCTCCCTTCTCCTCTCTCTCTCCCCTCTCTCTCTCCTCTCTCCTCCTCTCTCCCCTCTCTCTCGCTTTCTCTTCCCCTCCTCTCTCTCTTCTCTCTCTCGCACTCTCCTTCCTCTCTCTCTCTCTCTCCTCTCTCTCTCCCTCTCTTCTCTCCTCTCTCTCTCTCCCGTCTCTCTCTCTCTCTCTCCTCTCTCTCTCTCTCTCTCTCTCCCTCTCTCTCCAGAGTGGAGTTTGATCTAACAGTAGACTATATCCCGCAGTGTCACAAACGCACAGCGGCGGCTCCACACCTTCAAAGGGCATCGGTGACAGGTTTTTAAAAATAAAATATGAAACATTCATTTTCCAAGACAGAGACTGAAAATAGCTTGGCTTATGTGTTGTTTCTTTCTTTAATGTTCCTCTTTTCTTTTAAGTCAAATCCTAACAACTGCAAGGCTTTAGAAGATTTTGCAGTGACGTACAGTAAGTCCAAAATGTTAGATATTTCACAGTATTCAGACGTCACAAGGACATGCAGTATGTCAAGAATGACAGGCTGAGCAGCAGGCTGGTTTTAGTTTGAAAACTACATTCCTATATTTAACATTTTAGTTATTTAGCAGATTGACTACTAGAACATAGAGAAATCCAGTATTTGATGCAAAAACGTTGAAAGCCCAGAAATGTAGGATTTTTTCAAATGATCTTTTAAAGTATTATTTCAGTCACTGGTTTGATATCTGCACGCAACGCACACAACACACACACCCAACACAATCTTCTTAATAATTAGATTTATCTGCAAAACTTCTCGCCGTACGAGACCTCAGGGATTCTCGCTGTGGCCACTTGACTTTGTACGATCGAGACTCGTCTCTTTCTGCCCTCAATTAAAAGTTTTACTTTGTAACTCGTTACAGCTCGGCATGTGCTCATCATTATATTAACTTGCGGTTCTCTGGTTTTTCTACAGTCCGTACTGAACTATCAACAAAAATCCCATTGGGTCTCAATAGCAAGAGCAGGAAAGATCCAGCTGAATTTAACTGCATATGATTTACAGAACTGTGGTCCTCATCCCAAAATGGCACCCTATTCCCTAAATGGTGTCCTGGTCCAAAGTAGTGCACTACATAAGGAATAGGGTGCCATTTAGGACCAGCAATGTATGTCCCCAAACTAACTGACAAGCAGCCCTCGACCAGTGAGCTCATGTGGTTGATGATCAAGATCATCTGGGATATTGATCTCAGAAACTTAAAAGAGGTTACTGGTTGTTTTTCTTCTATCGTTTCATCCACAAGCCTCTCTCTCCTCTCCTCTCTCTCCTCTCTCTCTCTCTCTCTCTCTCTCTCTCTCTCTCTCTCTCTCTCTCTCTCTCTCTCTCTCTCCCTCTCTCTCTCTCTGTCTCTCTGTCTCTCTCTCTGTCTCTCTGTCTCTCTGTCTCTCTCTTCCTCTCTCTCTCTCTGTCTCTCTGTCTCTCTCTCTGTCTCTCTGTCTCTCTGTCTCTCTCTCTCTCTCTCTCTCTCTCTCTCTCTCTCTCTCTGTCTCTCTCTCTGTCTCTCTGTCTCTCTGTCTCTCTCTTCCTCTCTCTCTCTCTTTCTCTCTCTCTCTTCCTCTCTCTTTCTCTCTCTCTCTCTCCTTTCCTCTTTCTCTCGCTCTCTCTCTCTCTCTCTCTCTCTCGCTCTCTCGCTCTCTCTCTCCTCTCTCTCATGGTTACTTGTTTACAGCCAAACCACCACAAATCAAAAACACAGATAGCGTACTCCAACTGAACACACACACGGCAACATAAATCCCACATCAATTTGAAAAACCAACCAAGCAAACATGACCCGCCTCCTTCTCCTGCACACTTTCAAAAGGGACAACTTCATCTTCCCCAATTGAAGAGGATTCACTCTTAAAACCTGGAACATGGTAGTGTGGCTTCAACCCGATAGTGTCCGGAATGCATCGTCATACAACAACACGAGGAACAATGGGGGTCAACCCTTGTGAGGCCTCTTCACCCCACAATCAAACACACAGACACACACAGAGGACTAACAGGGACTCGTTCCACTTATCTCCTAAGTATCTAAAGAGTTTGGAGAGTTTAGTGGATTACCCATGATCCTCGCTGCCTAGTGCCCCCAGGGCCTCCGCGTTGAAAGGAAGGATCAGGAGGACCTCTGTGGATTTGGGAATCTTGGGATACTGCCTCACCATCCCCCGTTGGACCGCCCAACACCCCTCAGCT